>NC_087252.1:27039493-27289493 GCF_037042905.1 Lytechinus pictus | reverse complement strand
CACGATCGATTGCATTGGCTACACTGTACAATCAATCGTAAAATCAAGCATACGATCAATCGCTAACCTTTGTGTCACGGTCCCAGGATTGACGAATTAAGAATGTGATTGGTTTCATTAGGAGCTACTTCTGAAGGTACAGCCACACTGATAAAACCGATCACGAACGGACCGATAATGTATGCCATTCAACGTGTCATTCAGCTTTCAGGGGTAATTTCACCCGTAGAATTCAATAAAAGTATTTTCAAATATTGATGACGTCGTTAAAATACTGTTTTCTGATTGGCTGTTAACATTTGAGCAGAAATTACATGTTTCTAATTCTACAATATGTTTCAAATTTTCAGAAACTAGTTTTAGATAAATTTCAGCAATAATTAAGCATATTAGCAAACAGCAAACACACAAACAGGCAACCAAACCAGAAAAGTCTGTGCTCGGGGTACAAATAATTCATTTGGTGACTTGAGTATCGCTTAAAGAGGGCGTACTACCATGAATCCGGAATTGTAAAATTCAAAGTGAAATTGTAAAAAAAAATGAAAAGGAGTATTTTTATTCCCTGTGTACAATGATTAACCACACCTACATGAATTAAAATGGATTGATACCAGAAGTGGACAGTGAAATCTTTAAAATAATGATTCCAGTGATTAGAGGCCGGGTCCTCTGCAGGTTAACCAGTACAAGGCCCTACAAGGCCTACCAAGAACGGCGTATACAAAGTTATTCCGAATCAGAGTCTCTCTCTACTATCTCAACAACTATTATGTCTTTGGTGAGAGGATCTTTTAGCATACTTTGAACATCAGGGGGAAGAGGCTGTGATTGTTGTACTCTTAAAAACTTGCTACTAATCACAATGTCACCTGTTACCATTTCTGTGGAATACATATAAAGTCAATGAGAATCATAAACTAAACAATCATTGAAATGATAATATACACTTCCTTCTTGATCGATACCAACAATTATAGCAAATTTAGAATGAGCCAAGAGATAAACCAATTCATACGTGTATGTGAAGTTACAAACCCTTTTGGGGGATAAATACTAATAATGATAATGCAATTTATACATGTAATAGAGCCCACGTATATCCCATCTCTGTCCTATACACATTTTCATATTTTGTCAGAAAACTGCGAGAGACCTATCACATCCCTAGTCATGTGTGTTATAGCGATATACAGTAGCCTCTACTTGGTTTATGAACAACAAACCAAATATATAATCTTACCCGGGAATCTTACCTTAAGAATTAATCTTCTCAGTATGACAGCATATCAGATATGGAACACGGGATGGAACAGTTTGGCATCAAAATGAAGTTGCGTTACATGTATTATTATATAGTTAGTGGAATTATAAATGAAAGCTTGCCTTTACGTATGTTTAACGAAAATATTTTAAAGGGAAACCAACCCAAATAAAAACTTGTTTTTATGAGAAAAGGAAAAATCAGACAAGTTGATAGGTGAAAGTTTGAACGGTATTGGACAAACAACAAGAAAGTTATGAATTTTTAAAAGTTGTAGATATTGGTAATCACTATTCTCATGGCGACTTCAAATTGGCCGCATATGGGATGTCATAGTGATGTAAGGCAAGGACTACTCTTCCATGTGCTCCAATACATATTATGGCTAAAATGTCATTTTTCCCAAAAGTTTTATTTCAAATTATATTTTTCTTTCATGAGGACATTAAACAAAATACTACCTGGGTTATATTTAGATTACTGCCCCAAGGGAATGGGTACTTAGGAGAAAACCACAAATCCCTGATAATAAAGTACATGGCCTATGGAAAAGTTGTCCTTGCCCCTTGTCATAATTTACTTACCCTGTTGCCAATTTGAAATCTACATACTATTAGTGATCTCAATTTTAAAGCAGCTATAACTTTCTTATTGCTTGTCCGATTTCTTTCAAACTTTCACCATCCTGTTTAATTTATTTTTCTCCTTCCCAACACAATATTTTATGGCAAAGGTTGGATTCCCCTTTAAAGGCAGACACCAGTCATAAGAGCCACACACTTGAGCCAGACACCCCCCCCCCCTCTCTCTCTCTCTCTCTCTCCCAGAACGCGACGGGGAGTTTGATGTTTAATGTCACCCGCAACGTTCGGCATGCACGCGCATAAAGGGACAGTAACTTGGACCGATTTTTGTGATAAATACGGCGAACATGTAGTTGGAAAATTGGTTATATCTCCAGAAAATGCACGTATATGCAGCTAAATTTGGTATCAGTGTAAAGCATGAACTATACCAAAGACCGCAATGGTATTTACAGCGCAGCAATCGGCAGCAATTTGTAAAAGAAATGCTCATGAAAAAAAAAATGCTAAAACACCCCCATTGTCAAACGGTTTCGTCCAAAATTGCCTCTGAAGGGATTTTCATTTTATCTTGAAAATCTTTGATCACTTCAAACAATTATTCATCAAAAAGCACAGTGAATTAGAAATAAATTAAGCAATCCGTTTTGTTAAAACAGTGAAATATCTAAAACGTGTCATTTACACATTCGGTAGCCGTAAAGAGTCATTTTCCGGTAACATTGAATAAAAATGGGCAACTAATATTCAATTTAATGGAGAAATATTGTACGGAGGCATTCTACAGGTTCTTATCTTTGCTTAGAACATGAAAAAAACAAAATTTGTTTCATGACCAAAAACCAGTTTTGGCGCACTTTTGCTCTCTCCTGACCCACTGTGCGCCGTGGCCAAGTGGTCTAAGGCGCCTGGCTATACATGGAAAGTCCGGGGCTCGATCCCAGGCTGCGTCACCAATATGCCCGTAAGCAAAGGAATTTAATCAACAATGCTATTTTATCCTGTTTTCAAATAAATGGAAATGCTATATCAATGGCGGATCCAGCCGGCCCATACCCTTTTGAGAGGCACAAATAAAATATGTAATGTAAAAATGCCGTTAAAACAAAAGTGTTTGTATATATTTTTTTTTTTGCCTGTCAAATTTTTTCTCGGGAAAATGTGCCACCCCCATCCCCCGTTCGAAAAATCCTGGTTCCGCCCCTGTGCTTTATGCATTATTGGTAACTAGTTGTGCACTTGTTTAAAGAAAAAATGTTCAATGTAACGTAATATTTTTGATCGGTCTTGAGTCGGTGTCGTTTGGTGTGTATGTAGCGTGACTTGAATGACCATCATGACGTTGAATGAATAAAGACAGAATGAATTAAAAAAAAACTAAAGGCCTAACCTCGTTCACTGATTAATTGGACTGAAACCTTCCAGAGATTGATTTTGACTTTCATCCAGCCATACTCTATTCTAAAAAAATCGTTTGCTGTTATCACTAATGATTTAGATTAGGCATATAAGCTGATAGGGCGTAATATGCCAGGAATATTAATCACAAAAAAAAAATCATTTTTTTTATTATTACTCTTGACATGCCCAAGCTCTCTTTTCTCTCTTTCTGTCCGTAATAATAGTGATAATAGTAATATTAATAATAATAATAATACTGATAATGATAATGATAATAATGATAATAATAATACTAACAATAATAATGATAATATTAATAATTATAATGGAGTACTCTAAAACCAGTGTGCGTTTTAATATACATTTATATTATACCAAATACGATACTAGAGTGAGTTTACCCAGCGATGTGACACTCTCCTGACTTGTGTATAAGTGAACAACACCAATATAGGTTAATGTAAACCTATTCATCCGGTTGAAAAATAATGTGATTTTGTGATGTAAACGTTGGGTGTCGTTTCGCAGTCATGATACATAGGAGCGTGGGGGGGGGGGGATAAAGAGGGGGTGCTAGTTGTCCTAACAATTATTGAAAAGCACAAAATATAGAGAATAGTTTCACTCCGAAATGAAGGCGATTTTTGCAAAGAAAAAGTGACAACCAAAAAAAAAAGGGGGGGGGGGGCACTTTCAATGAAGTTTATTTGCATCATATTTTTTACATTGTAGCATCCCAATCTAATTACCAGCATCCCCGCTTCCCAGGGCCATATAGTGATTGGCTGCAATCGTTTGCCTGATAACGACTGATTATTATTGTTGATATTGATACTCATTTGTATGAAATTACAAACCTAGATATCGGCTGAGGTGAGAATTCACGTAATCATGATTTGCCATGGCCCGGGGAAGCAGGGGTGCAGAAGCTTTTCCTAGGGGGTGCGGCGTGTATTATTTTCCATAGGCAGCACTCTCCTGGAACTCTGGTAGGTGTGTCAAATTTGAGAAATATATTGAAAATTATCACCATTTTGTGTTGAACCCCCCTTTTTTTGCTTGTCAAATTTCTTGGGACTAAAACGATCTTCATTTTGTAGTGAAAACTTTATTTTTATTTTTGCTTGTCAAATTTACTTCAGCACCCCCAGGAAAAATAAATCGTTCCCAGGGACATGTGATTCGCCTTTGGACTTGCAGTTTATGAACCATCAAGGTTTAGGTAGGTCCATGGTTTGCGTAATGAAGTTGACTGTCCCATCAAGGCGAATCTCTCTCCCTTCCTGGGCGATACAGCTTGGATGAAAATTGGGATAACAAATAATTTGTAAAAAAAAACACGCTCGCAAAAAATACACCACCTTTAAAGACTTGAACAAACAAAAAACACATAATTATATTTTAAAAATATATAAATAAAGCATACTGCCAAACGAGTGTTTAGCAGGAAAATTTATAATTACTGAGTAATGATCAAATGAAGACTAGAAAAATTATTGAAAATGCTCATCCTTGTATTGTGTGGTTCTACATCTTGTTTTCTGTGTTACAAAACGAAAAACATTTGGTATAAATTTCGTGGAAACCTGTATTATTTCAATAAGCTTTGTTCTTCTAAATGAGCATTCTATCGTACGATAAACACTTTTGGATAGCTTTCAACCATTTCCTCTCGAAATTGGATGTCGAGACCAGAACGCGAATTGAACTTTAATCAGTCAAGCTCGATTTTATCTCGCTTCCGTGGTCATTGATGTCAGATTATACTTACCTTCGACGTCACCCTTGTCGGTCATTGCTGACAGTGCTTTCTCTCATCCCTCACTAGGGTATGCGATGTGTGAATCGGAGTGTAGGGTATCGCCAAGTGATTAATGCTGGAGGATAATTTGAACTGGTGCCTTTTAGTTCAGTTGGGAAATGAAACGGTGTGACAGGTTAAGAGAGGGTGAGGATACACGAGTACACTCCTGACCGATCGTATATCTGGGTAGCTTTTTTAATCACTATTAGCGACCAGCCACCATAAAACCACCAATAAGTCGCCATGGAAGGTTCTCTGTAATAGTCAAAATAGTAAATTGGTTTTTAAAAAGCCAAAATTTAGAAATTAGCTTATCTGAAGTAGTATTTATTCTTCTTTATGCTGTAAAAAATTCAAATTGTAAACTCAATTAGAAGACAAGATACAAGAGTTTGTTTGACACATGTTCTTGTGGACTGCTTGGAAGTGTAATTGAAATTGCTCAGTGTGCACATCTCATGCTTGAGTGAACACAATGTTCAAACGTTGTTTTCTCCTTATTTTCTGAAGCTCATCTTTTGTTTCTTCTGCATTCAATCAAGTATTTCAGTGGGTTTATTGTTGATCAAGTTAGACAAACTATATATCATTTTAAAGCTATGGCTGTGCTTTTTTCAAACTAGATTAAAATCTCAAAATTTATTTTTGGCAACCCATTGTTGGTTTTGGGTTGGCTGGTCACATTAGTGCTTTATCTGTCTATTGACTCATGTCTGATAGTTTAAATGTTGACCAAACTAGAGCAACTTTGTGCCTTTTGAAGTATGAAATAAGGTCGAAACGAGAAAGAAATGTTGTCAGAGTCACGGAGGCACCGCGAACCTGTCCTCTTACGATTATATTCAATTAGTTTTACACCTTTTATACCTTTTATTCGATCTTTTGCCCTTACTCTGTCAAACCTTGATACATAATTTGTCGCACAAGACAGCCTGGTGTAATGTGCCAGTAGTCAATGATCCATCCATTATCTTGAAAATGTTACAGTAATTGTGAGTGATGCCTTTTTATATAATAAACGAATTTTGTAGAAAAGATGGAAACTTCCGGAGCTAGGCGAAACCATCAAGGGGGTGTACCTCCATGATTAGGAAGTTTTTACTTGAAAGTTTATCAAGTTGACAATGTACGAAAAGTTGTTTTCAGTAACGGTTTAATAATTATGTTGTGCTAGGATACTACACTAAAAACGTGCACCAAGAAAAGGAACGTCATCAGAAACTGTTCAAGTAATGTGCTGCACTGGAATACAGGACTGGTATTAAGATGGCAATATTTGGCCTTATCATTTCAGACGGATAGACAAACTTTCCATACAATCTTGGAATGTATGTATCGTATTCCCATGTTTTATAGTTTTCAATATCGTTGTAAATATTTTTAATGCCACACCCCCCCCCCCCCCCTACGCCCTCTCCCACCAAAAAGCGAAGTCTGGCGTTGTCCAGTCAGTGTCATCACTGGTTAGTGTCAACGTGTCATTGACATGGATTGGGGGCCGAGTTTGAACTAATGGAGAAAGACGACCATGTATATTCCCCGTTCGGCCGTCATCATCACCCAGACGTAATTACTCCATATCTACTGTTACCCCCTCTACAATGCCATTGACCCCAATATGATGCAATCATTGACGCGTGACGCTTAGCTGCGTTGATCACTTCACGCACTTTGGGTATCAATATATTGCTAAGGCACACTAATATAACCCAGGCATCTTCAGACAGATTTAACGTCTTGCCATGATCGCATAAGGATGCGAGGTGAAAAAAAAATCGTTATCATGATGTGCTTTGCAGGTTTCTTTTCAGGGCGACGCTATAGTTAAAGTCTGCTGTGCAAACCCTTCACTCGAGTTAAGGGTCTGAATGTGCAGCCTACTCATTCCGTGTGTACTGAGGGCAGCAAGTTTTGTATGTGCTAGTCTTTGCGTGGAGACACACTTGCTGATCAAAGTTTCAATCAGGGTCTGTGCCTGCAGACTGATAAAGTTGCACGTCTCGGGAAGGGGCAGTCACATTTTGAGAAATGTATGACCCATGTCCAGCTTTCATTATGATTATGATGGACGTTCTTCGTGCTATGAATAGTATGCAAATTCGACTGTATTCCGGCGGAATCTGGTGGATACCGGCGAGTTCGAGAGGAGGCGGAAGATCCTCAATCTTTTCTATCTATGCCGGAATATGAGAGACCTCAATTTTAAAAACGATATTAGGCATAGTTGCAGAGCCTCCGATCGGCGACTTCCATGTGCAACATAGATATCAGGTCCATTCACACAACCCCTTGAAATATATGATCTTACATCTTGGTCATGTTGACGCTATAACGTCATCGTCGGCTGCTACTTGAAGCCGATTTGGACTTTCTTTCGACCACAGGGCTTACCGCAAAGCAAAATTGTGATTTTATTATCCCTAACATAATGCCGAACTTCAAATAAATAAATATACTTCGTGGTACCTTCACATTTAATGCAAAAGGCGATTTATTAAAAAAAAAAATCGCACTGCATCAGATCGCATAGTGTGCGCTGATCTTAAAACTGAAGTAAGACGTATGTATGTGGTGTGGCATAAGTGGCGTGGTTGATGGGGCTAAGGATGCAGGAGTGATCCTTTGGGATTGATGAATGTGTCTTCATCAAGTGGAATGTCAGTGGTTTAATGAATGAAATTCACTTGAGGAGGAAAAGGGAATAAAATGTCCGTATTCTTATCAGGTTGCCATTATTGTGACGATCAACAATATTCTTTACTAAGCCGATGCGTGAAGTTGTATTGATGGCGATTCTTTTCGAAGAACAGGCAACTCTAGCAGGTGATCGAACATCTTTGTACTTTTGTTTGTTTGGTTTAGTTTTTATTTTTGAATTCCAAAAACATTAATGATAGCATGAAGTTCATTTCTTAGATGCTGATAAGTGGCATTGTGCAAATAAAATCCCACGGGAACGAAAGACGGATCAGAAAATTAAACAGCACCCCCCAAAAAAAAATGAAAGAAAGAAAAGAGAGAATGCAGTTTAAGGTTTCTCGAGAATATCTTCGCAAAAGTGTTGATGCTATTCCACACAATTTATTATTGCAAAGCTGAAGTTTTATGGTATTAAATAGATATGATACGACTGGATGGAATAATATATAAGAGACCAGAGACAATTTGTTACAGTTGATATTTTTTCCAGTTTACGTTTGAATATTCAACAAGGCGTTCCTCAGGGATCTATATTAGGTCCATTGATATTTTGTCCTTTTTATAAATGACATGTGTGACATAAATTTGCATTTCCATTGTAAAATGTCTCTCAATGCTGACGATAAAGCCATTCTTAATCACAGTGAAACATTAATGGAGGTACAAAAACACTTGCGAGATGATTTTGTTATAATATGCAAATTGAAAAATTTAAATAATATGCATATACACCCACAAGAACGTAGGTCATGGCATTTGGTAATAAGAAAAAAAGTTAATATCGCTTCGTCAATAAATTTCACCTTCTTACTTTTGGAAAATATAAAGAGGATCAAATATATATGTGTTATGCTCTATTCCGGTTTGACCTGCTGTGAACATATTTCTGCTATTGTTTGTACATTTTCACGTTGAATGGTGATTTTTTCAACTGCGGGGCGCCTTTGTAAAGTATTTTTTTTCTAAATTAGACATACAAATATATAATACATAAATAAACAAATAAATATATATTTTTTAGGGGGGGTATTCGGACTGTCATTTCATGATCTAATTGTTCTCTCTTGACTGATTAATTGATTTTTGATTCATTACAATGTCTTTATTTTATTTCATTTTATTTATTCATTCATGCATGTATTACTTCTTGGGGAGGGATTGTTGTTAGCTTATTTAATATGGTAAAGAGGTAAAGTCAACGAACCTTTATAAAACCAACTACTTTTCAATATCGATAATAACTATCGTTCAAATTAATTATTCATTTGTTCCCACAGTGTTACTCAGATATATATTAATATTTTGTTTAAGCTTATGCAATAGCCGGGTGCTTGACTGAACCAATATAATTTGACCCCCTGTTATCTGCTACGACCTAGAGTGTGAGTCAGGTACTGGACGTGAACTGGTCCTCTTTAGCCGGAAGTGGCCCCCAGGGCCAGTCGGAAATATCAACCGGTCGTTAACCCCCCCCCCCCCCCCCCCCTCCCCGGAAAGGAGTGAGTTTACATGAAAGCGGTCTACATGATCTCGGTATAATGTACGTTACAACAATTCAGAGGATGATAAGCTAGGTGGTCGAAAATATTGCTTATAACGTCCCTTGGTCGTAATGATCTTTACTCACCGAGCCCACTGATACAGGACATCTAATAAGAAAGTGGTCTTGGTGTACTTGGTTTCCACCCCAACAAAAATTAGATTTGAACAAAAGGAAGAAAATCCAACAAGCATAACACTGACAATTTTATATAAAAAATCGGATGTAAAATAAGAAAATTATGACATTTTACAATATCGCTTAATTTCGCTTTAATTTATTGTATGAAATATGAAATACACATGTATTCTAATTTTCTCCTCATTGTCATGTGCAACAAAATGTTATTCCTCTCTGAACATGCGGAATTACCATATTTTAACAATTTATGGTTAAGTCAAGTCGGTTCTTATTATCAAATCTGTAAGAAATGAAATATTGCATAATTTAAACAATAAAATAAGAAATAGTGAGTGAGGGACATCATCGACTCTCTCATTTGCGTAGCACTGAGCTGTGCATATGACTGTTTTGTGAAAAATAAGCGAAACTTAAAAATGCCATAACTTTCTTATTTTACCTCCGATTTTGATAAACATTTCAGCGTTATGCTTGCTTGATTTTTCTCTAAAGATTCAAATCAAAGGTGGCGTGGCCGAGTGGTCTAAGGCGCCTGGCTATACATGGAAAGTCGGGGGTTCGATCACCGGCCGCCGCGGCACCTATGCCCGTTAGCTGGGCATTTAATCTACGATGCTCTTTCATCCTGCTTTCAAATAAATGGAAATGCTATATGCATTATTGATAACTATATAGGTGTGCACTTGTTATAAAAAATCAGGGGTGAACTTGACTTTTAACAATAAGAACAAATAGGCCTAGACGGTCGCAAAGGGCACAGGTGCACGCCCTTAGCAAACACCCCTCAGGTGACATCCTGTACCCCTCTAATTTTAAATTGACTGGTTCACTTATGTTGTGTTCGTCATGTTCGTGGAGACATTAACGACCTACCCTCTTAAAATTGCATAACTTTCAAACAAGGAGTTCATAGTAAGTGCCAAGGATGTCTTCAAATCTTTACTTTTCTATCTTTAACAGCCGGTCCGGTCCTTCACATTACTTCATTTTCTACAACCCCTGAGGGCCCTCTCCTCATAATTAGCTTCTCTTGAAATCCCACTTGATAGAGGGACTACTCACGGCTAAACATTTCCATTACGGATGTTAAAAGGATATCAAATAACTCGCTTCCAATTATCAATCCTACGACAAGATTAATTCGCGTCAGAATTTGCCACTCTACAAGGACCCTCTAGTCCCGCCAACATCAATCCGTGGTGTGTTTGTAGAGTTGCGGCTAAAAGAGAAAGCCCAACAAGGGGTGATATACATGTATGTCACTTCAAAGGATCAAAAGTGTCCATCATGTTTTCAAGATTCAAGAAATTTATTTCACTTCGATCACAAATGTACGTACATCAAATACAAATTCAAACAAAATATGATTTACAAAACAAATACAGATGAATGAATGATATATATCGTATAATATCATAATTCCATAGTAACAAAAGCTTGAACAAAACAATGTGAAATGCGTATGGAAATAAGGGGATCCACTGAGAAGCCATGCTTCTAAAGAGCGTGGATCCTATCATATTTGAGAATGATTATGTAATTAACAATCGAAAAACTTTGAAGGTTCATTCAAATGTAGGCCTATATATTTTTCGTTTAATCAAATTCAAATTCGAGACCGTCTAAATTACTTCCATACGTGCATAATATACATCATTGCCGAGGAATGAAACACTAAAAACTACAAAAAAATCCACATGACATTTCGTAAATTTCGAATATTCCACTTCAGTCGGATTCGTCTATTTTTAGGGAGAGGAAATCACTTAAGCTGTATGAACTTCTGCTTTTAATGTATTATGTTTTTATATTAAGGAATTCATGTATTTGCATGAATAAGAATAGATTATTCAACAAAAAATAATAATATACTGAAATTCGAAAAACGATAGCATTCCAGCCGGATAAACCTATTTAACCAAGAAGAGCATCTTCTTCAGCCTTTTTATGTATTATTCCTGGATTTAAACTAGACAAATGAAACCGGAGTTGACTTATGGGAGGAAAGACGAGATTCGAAAAATATAGGAACTAGAAGAACATTTGAAATGGACAAAATATTCAGGAGGACTAAGAATGAGAATTAGAGTGATCATGCTAATGGAAATTGGGCGTATCCCGTACCTGATGCAGCAATTAAAGAGAAATTCCAGTAGTTGCAGTAAACACTGATTTCATGAGAAAGTCTGTAAAACCATGCTTAATTGTCAGTATATCATCGAGGATCTAGATCTGGTACAGTTACATAAACTGAACTTTGTGAAATCTTGAAATCTACGCTGAAAAATGTTCAGACTGAACTTCCCCAACACAGATAAGCGCACGTGGGACAGTGTATAATTATTGCTTTGAGCGTCGGGCCCGACGCGGCTCTACCCGAATCCTGTGCTTATTTGCTGATTTCTCAGCAATTACACAATTTCTTCCAGAATCCTTTGGCACATGCGTTTTATTTATACAAACAGACACTTTGGTGGTCATTTCATTGGATTCTGTACGAACTCATTTTGATATTGTTACCAAAACTAGCATTTACCTTTAATGTTCATACTCGTTTTTGATGGTAAAGATGATCCATCTTTTTATCTGCTACTGTAGTGGTGAAATCGTGGAATCAGTGAAAGAAAAAGAAAATTATGAATTCTACTCCCGTACTCTTCCGGAATCTGGTCATAAAGATGAAATGTTTCCCAATGAATCTATGAATATCTTACCAAGGCATTAAAGCATACTTATAGTTGAATCCTTGTGGAAATGTTGAGACTGGATAAATCCGCCATCCCATGACCATTGTAATAACCCTGCTAATTAAGAACGAAGCTATGGAATGACAGGGGAATGGCAAATAGGTATTGTATCTCCCCCGATTGCTATCTAAAAAGTATTTTATAACATCTTTGAGTGAAGACTTGTAGATCAAACGTAATGGATTTTAAAGAACCGAATTAAACCCAAATGAAATGAGAACAAGGGGAATGGGAGGAAAGTCTTTGTGAAAACGGGGATGGCTCCTTATTTTCAGTTTTCATAAATCCCCCCCCCCCAGAAGAAAAGTGAATATAATAATTTTAATTATGATTGTGTACACCCTACATTGGTTTTGATGTGATTGATATTGAAAATATATGTTTATTGAGAAATCGTGCGATTTTACATGTAAATTAATTGTAATTGGGTTCCCTTTCAAAATACAAGAACAGGCTGTTGTAGTTGTGACCATAAACAAAATTGGTCTTAATTTTTAACAATCTTTCTTATATAGCCTACATTCAGTAAATTTGTTAGTGCTCAAATTCATTTCTTTAAAAAAAACATCAAGAGGGGTTATATTTACTAATTGATAGACTTTCAAATTTACACAAGGAATAACAATTTAAAAAAATTGCGTTTCTAGGTCAAAAAAATTAAGTGACACCGAACATGATTCTCATTATTGACCTTTCACAAATCTTAAAGCAAACCTTAATTGAAAATGAATCTCTTTGATCAGGGTAATCTGTATGGAAGCAGAAAAAGAAATCATAAGATGAATGGAAATGTGAGACCAATTATACAATAGGGAAATTATAAGCTTTTGAATGTCGAAATCACTACTGCTGTGGAGATCTTCCCATCGGCAATGCGACCAACATTTGTGTTGTAACATAAATATTACTCTCCCCTTTGTACACTGAAAATATGGTTACACTTCGTAATTCTGAAGGTTCGTTATTCCGAAACACGTAAATTGCCTATACCTCGATGTTCGTTAATCCGAAAATGTAAAAGGGTTCGTTAATCCGAACATTTGTGGCGTTATTCCGAAGGTTTAATAATCCGAAAACGAAATAAGGTTCAATGTTCCGAAGGTCCGTTAATCCGAAAACGAAATAAGGTTCGTTCTTTCGAAGGTTCGTTAATCCGAAAAAGAAATAAGGTTCGTTGTTCCGAAGGTTCGTTAGTCCAAAAACGAAATATGGCTCGTTAATCATTTAGTTTTCGGACTAACGAACCTTCGGAATTACGAACCTCATTTCGTTTTCGGATTAACGAACCTTCGGAATTACGAACCTCACTTCGATTTCGGACTAACGAACCTTCGGAATTACGAACCTCATTTCGTTTTCGGACTAACGAACCTTCGGAATTACGAACCTTCGGAAATACGAACCTTCGGAATAACGAACCTTCGGAATATACGAACCTTCGGAATAACGAAGCTTCGGAATTACGAATGTATGCGGAAAATATACCCCAAAACATATATTTTTTGCTCATTCTTATCATAGTACAAACTATTTGTATTTTATGGAACCCGTATAACATATCCTCCCATGAAAAAATCCCTAAATTATGATTACACTTGATAAAAATCGCAATTTAAGTAAAATATGTAGAAAAGTAATTGACATACACATGTTGGTCGCATTGCCAATTGAAGGATGTCGACATTTAATTGCTCATAACTTTCTCATTATGTTTTTAATTCTTCTCAAACTTTGTTCATTATTATATTTGTCTGTTTACAGATAATTTAATTTGTTTACAGGGTTTCATACCCCTTTAATAAGAGTGAGGGCAATCTCTATCTATATTATTATAATTCCGACCGAGAATCGACTTACTCGATCGGTTAAGCGGCCAACCTGTAAACCTATACATGCAGGATGATAAATTATGTTTTGATTACAAATATGTTAAAGTCAATAGACATTTGAAATATCCACTCCGGGGCCTTTGGGAGTGAGACAACACCATTATATAAACACTGATCTATCAGGTGACACGGTCAATATAGTTAACTATTGCGCTGGCGTACGTAATCTTATTTCAGATTGTCTACATGGTTATAAGCGCAGAGAGTGAGTATATGCGTACGCTTGTTTCACCAATGAGGTTGTGCAACTTCGAATGACAAATGTTTAACCTTTTGAAGGTTTGATCTGTGATTTTTTTTGTTTAATTTCAACTGCATCTTTGTTGCTGAATTGTACAGTAAAATAGGATACGGTGACAAAGGTTAATCTCTCTCTCTCTCTCTCTCTCTTTCTCTCTCACTTTTCCTCTTTTTACATTTAGCATTCTAATTTGAAATCCGTTTACTAAACAGAAAGGAAAGCGCAAAAAACCTTCAGCAAGAAAAAAAAATGATTTTGATGCAACATTTCCGTGAGGATGATCATAATTTCAAGTTAAGAATGCAATCAATGCACTTGTACAAATGATATCAATTCATTTTCAACCTAAGGGGATATAGTGACTTTGCAAAAGCGCAGGTTGTTCAATAGGCGGTATCTTTAACTAAGAAATAAAAAAGTGTTCAAACTATGCGTATATTTTCCGTAAAGATACTTAAAATGTATCAATTTAACGAAGAATCCAATCGAGTTGAAAGATATTTTAAGAGAAATAATAAGAGGAGAAAACATGTAAAATATTAAATTCCTTGTAAACTGTAATTTGAGGCAATATAAAAAAAAAAGCTACAGCAAGAACCTACACCACTACTCCAGAACACCTTGCATTATTTATTCTCAAACCTTATTATTTTTTTTTCCAATCACCCTGGCAAAGTTGTAACTTTGTGCGCCCGCCTACGCCACATTGGATAGCGTAAACATGGCGCCTGGCTTATGGGTTTTTAACACGTCACATATGATCAGCGAAAGACGTGTTTTTCACCTCGGGGGCTTACCCGACGAAGCCGTTTGCCGTCTTCGTTACGATCCCTGCAACACCTGCTAAAGCGGTCCCCTGACAAATATAGTTTATGAATTGATATTGAGTAGTGGATTCGAATCCGAGCAAAGCGTCGGTAGGGCTTTCAGACATGTGATATATCACCAGGATTACCGCGATCATCCATTACACTGTAGGACAGAACCATCCTTACCCCTACCCAACCCCGCACGCGCCGCACACACACGTACACCATTGGCGCATGAATCCCCTTTTCAATCCATCCTTTCACCTATCGAGCCGCGTTAGGCATGTATATTCTATGGAGGTTTCGTAGTCGTAGTATAGGCCTAGAGGTTAGTTACTGGACTTTTAAACAAAGGGTGGAGGGTTCGAATCCCACCCGGCGTTAATTTCCGTTTGTCACTCTCCACCCAGGTGTTAAATGGGTACGCGGGATGGTGTGAATGTCAGTGTGGCATGTGTGCACCAATAGACAGGGTTGCCAGACCAGGATACTCCCAAGGAGTGGAGTGAAGACGCGCGGTTCACGTTACATGTGGGGTTACGTCTATGACCAGGGTAATAATAATTACAATGCAAATCGCTTAGAAACACAAAGTATGAAGCGCTATATAAAATGTATAATTATATAATACATCTGTAAAAGACAAGTCCTTAAAGTACAAGTCCACCCCAACGAAAAGCTGATCTGAATAAAAAGAGAAATATCTATCAAGCGCAACACTGAAAATTTCATCAAAATTGAATGTAAAATGAGAAAGTTATGACATTTAAAGTTTTGCTCAATTCACAAAATAGTTATATACACATCCCGGTCGGTATGCAAATGAGAGAACTGATGACATCACTCAGGATTTCTTTTGTATTCTATTATACGAAATATGAAATATTCTAATTTTCTCCTCATTGTCCTGTGAAACAAAGTTTTATTCCTCCCTGAACATGTGGATTACCATGATTTATCATGTTATGGTTCAGTCAAGTTGGTCCCTACTGTCAAATCTGTAAAAAATGAAATATTGTATGATTCAAACAATGAAAAAACAAAAGAAATAGTGAGTGAGGGACATCATCGATTCTCTCATTTGCATCTGACTAAAGTGTGCATGTAACTATTTTGTAGAAAATAAACGAAACTTTAAACTGTCATAACTTTCTTATTTTACATCTTATTTTGATGAAATTTTCAGCATTATGCTTTTCGGATTTTTCCCTATTGACCTTTAAATGAAACGGATATCCTGAAAGAGGCCCTGCTATCAATCCGAAGAGTCAGGCTCTAGTTCTTCTGCAGAATCTGTTCCAGGCTATAGGGATGCAAATGATAATTGCGGCAAAGATATCCAGAGCCCCCATGATGCAAAATGTGATGTCATAGGATTGAGTCCGATCATAGATTGCACCTTTGTTGATAGAGAATAGAGAAGTATGAAATCATTGACGGAATACGTAATTAGGCCTACTGAAAGTATCATGACACGCAAACAGAGATATACAGAAAAAATTGATAAGACAATTATTGAAGGTGAATTAAGGATCTCTGAGAGTGGTATTTCATTGTTTTTCTTGCCAGGTTATTATTCGAAGGTTTAAATAACGGGGAGCCCCCTGGATATATCAGAGAGTTATTCTTCGCTAAAGAGATTTATTAGAAAATGATTTCTGAATTGAAATTTATGAAAAATAAGTACAGAGAGAGTAAACAAACCTGATATTAATCCAACGAAAGGGAAGACAGAGCCGCCAATAAGAAATATAATTCCTACTCCCGTCTTGAAGTGTTCCTTCCCAACTGCTTTCATGACGAGAGTGAAGTGTGCAGGTGACTTGAAACCGATGGAAAAGCCAAACACAACCGAGAGGACTGTCAGGAACCAGAAGGAATCGGCCACATAATTCGCGAAAAATGCTATCGATGAAATGACATTCGCGATCATGTACCAAATTTCAGTACTCGCCCGTTCTTTAGAGGTGATAAAGCCACAAGAGAATCGACCGATGAAGTTCGCGACTCCACCTGCGATTGAGAGCTGGGCGGCCCTCGTGTCAGAGAGGCCTTTTGCTAGAGCGTTAGGGATGGTAAAGAGGACCCAGGCAGCGTAGGTAAAGGCGAAAAGGTACACCTGGAAACAAATTATGATCATTTTGGGATGTCCTTTGAAAAACCGTGCAACTGAAGATAATGCCCTGAAAGAGCAAGTGTTGTCGGCGACTTCGCGTCCGACCTTGTCGCTGGACTTAGTATCGGTTATATGGATTTCGACCAATTCAGCATCTGCTGTGGATACCCTCTTTCCGTTGACATGGTTGACATGGTTGGGGTTTGTTGTTGCTGACTGTACATTTTCATGCTCTGCAGGGATTGATTCAACCTCATATTCATCGCAATTGGAAAGGTTTGTTGACGGCTTTACGTATTTCTCCTTTATCACACTGTGCCGTTTCGATTCTGGACTACGACCTTGATGTGACATTTTCCTTGTGTGTACTTCATGAAGCGGATCTGCTTCATAGCTCGCGTTAACAAATCCATTATTACCGCCATAATCTGCAATCAAATGACTGTCGAATTTTAGGTCCTTACTGACGTTTGTGTCAAGTGGAAATTTGGCGACATCGCCATGATAAGTACAAGCTTTTTCGGCCTCATTTTCACTGTGATCGGTATAAGACGGTAGTGACATGGTTGATCCTTCTAAAACGCTGCACGTCCCTGTTTGAGATTGATCGCATCCGCGTTTAATGTCTACACCAACTTGATCTGCTTCAACATCAAGGCTATTGTGTATTTGAGATTTGCCACCGTCATGGGTTGCGTGGGCATTCTTTCTTGTACGTCTCCCTTTGGTAGGTTTTAGAAGGGAACCGATTAAAATATATTGGGAATTCAAGGCACCCAACATCAGAAGACCGCCTCTCCATCCATAAAATGCATTGATCGTATCAAAGAGCCAAGGCATCACCATCACTCCGACACTAGCACCTGAAAATGCGACTCCAGTCACAATCTCAAACAGATCAGGAAAGTATTCAGCAGGGCTCGAGCTAGTTGGCAAAAATATGAAGGTCCATCCGAAACCTGGGGGGAGTGAAGAAGCAGAAAATGTATATAATACGATTTACATTTTTTTTTCTTTTTTTCTTACCCAAAGGTGAGGCTATTTCGTAACAAACAAAGATTAAATCACGTAGAATATCACAAAACATAAACGGAAAAGAACAAAGAGAATACCATGAATGTGGTTGGTGACGTTATTGGGCTAACGTCCCGAGACACTGCAATATCAGGACAGCATACCATTGAAAATAAAATAAACATTACAGGCAAAACAATGTTGTAGAGAAAATATGTCAGGAAAATGGTATGACCGTAGCACTGTCCTGATTTTGCAGTGTCTCGGGACAAGGAGCTTACCAGACAGAATCAAAGCAGCAGTTATCTGTGGCGCTGACGTGGTGAACGAGGCAGCAATCAGTCCTCCTGATACGAATATACCACCAAGCATAGTAAGCTGTCGGACCGAGAAATACCGCAGCAGAGGCACAGTGATAAATGCTGAAGAATGGGAAGTGGGAGGAGAGGAACATCAGCAGCAGAAAAAAGACATTCTTTTAAATGAAACGATATACATGTACATGAAAAATATGAAGTTCAAGATAAATATGAATTATACCAACGTTTTATTTCCTTTCAGCAATATTTTATGCATGGGTCATACAATTCAATAGCCAGGGATTTTCGGGGCCTCCACGGAAACTCGCTGTTTGCCAACAGGAAAACACCCCCCCCCCCTCCCCCCCCCCCCAAAAAAAAAAAAAAACCAAAAAAAACGAGGGGAATGACAAAAGAAAGGGAGGAGAGAGAGCGGAGAAAAAGAAGAAAAGTGACAGGAAAGGGAGGAAAAGCGAATGAAAGGAAATCGAAGGTAGTCGCCTTCCATAAACCAGGCAAAGACCCAGCCAGCCCAAAGAGTTCTCTGCTCTGTCACACATATAACCTCTTTGAAAAGCTCCTCCTACTCAACCACATTTCTCTCTTTATGGATGGGTTCCTTTATGCTGCAACAAGCAGGATTCAGACTGGGAAAGTCCTGTAGTCAGCTGCTGACACTTATGAAGAAAGTCTTGGAGATGACCAAGTACGTCAATTTCACGCAGCTGGTCGAGAACATTCTCTCAAACCGGCGGTCTTTGTGCATCTCAATGGTTCTAGCAGCAGATGGCGGAGGCCTAAAAATGGTATTCCACAAGGAGGTGTCGTTGACCCCCTTCTTTTTAACATCTACACGAACGGCCAACCAATCCAAAGTACTATAAACCACCCGTATGCTACACTTAAAAACACTGAGTAAATTTTTACCCAATATAATATTTTGTACAAATTGAACATGCATGTTTGCTGGGTTTTTTTGTTTACCCAACCAACATGCATGTTTAGTCCAATAAAATAAATATTTTGTCAAATATCGCTTTTTCCAATTGGTATTTCACTTCTGCACAACAACTACATGCATTTTATAGCTAATGTGTTGGCAATTATTTTCATGGGTAATTTGCATATTTTGGCGGCCATATTGGATTTTGCCAATTTGCGGGAAATGCTGAAGGTTACAAGAGTGGCATCATTCAGATTCGGAATCAGCACCCTCGAATTGACAAGAAACCATAAAAAAACATTGTATATCTAAAAAAACAAGGTTCGACCCCTTGTCTATGGGGCCTATCCTGGACTAGTTCCATTTGAAGAGTTAGAAAAGCACTTAGTGATGCTCTGCCAGGATGGACTCTTTACTACGCTGCAAACTATCTTCGCGCAAATCCAGAAAAGGAAACACAGCGTCTTAAGAACAGAGATGCAAAATGGCAACTCAGGGTCCGATAGTATGAAAAATGTTCGAAACACACCAGCAAATCAATCTACATGTACCTTTCGTACAAAGAACAAGTTGCCAAGACAAAGGAAACGGTGAAGCAAGGAATAGCATTCTAAAGAAGCTGGTCAAAACAATATTGAAAAAATGACCTAACTATCATACCACAGCTTTTGTTTGATGCTACTCCACTTTTGAGTACGCAGTTCCCTTCTGGTGTATGTCATCTCATGCTGCAGATTGACCCAGTCAAGAGTAAATGTTCTTTACCTCCTGTATGATATTGCCCAATCATACATCAGAAGAGAGGTATCACCACGGGTGGAAAAACAAGCACGAAGATAACCCTCTTCATCAACTCTACAAGTATGAACCTGTCAAAAAGAGACTCAAAATAATCTCGACGCAGTTTATTCAACTCGACTTAACACGTTGACAAAGGATTGCCCTTTGGTCCAACCACATCCAATCTGTGACGCACAAGCTCTCCTGTGGACCTAGTGGATCACTGCCCCCAGGTGAAAGTGAAGAATAATCAACCTGACTATGTCTTAATCGTCTACTTGCGGAAACAGGACAAAGTAACATCCTTATGCAGAGAATAGGCTAAAGCCCCAGTCACATATAGACACGGATCCTCACGGATCAACACGACAACGCCGGCATGATCCGGGGAGGTCCGGGATCGTTTTGCCCCGGATTGAGCGTTGATGACTGTAAACACGGCATCTTCACACGGACCATGCCGGCAGAGCACGTCGTCAACACGGACCTACACGTCAGCAACACGGACCTACACGTCAGCAACACGGACCAACACGTCAGCTACACGGACCAACACGTCAGCAACACGGACCAACCCGTCAGCTACAAGGACCAACACGGACCAACACGTCAGCAACACGGACCAACACGTCAGCTACACGGACCAACACGTCAGCTACACGGACCAACACGTCAGCTCAAGGACCAACACGGCAGCTATATTGACCAGCACGGCAAATGAAAATCTGCTCATAATAATGAGCTGATATTTATTTATTTTTTCTCATCCTTGTCGCAACATCATATATGTTGTTTTTAAAAAAGACATCAAAACTTAAAACTTCCTTAACCAGTAAAAACGCTGTTTTTTATACAACGCAGTTTACCCTTTTGTTAAGTACTTTAAATATTGAACGACAAATTTAATTTCGATTTGATTTGATATTACTTTATTGAAATCACAGTAAAGGAAAGAAATTTACAAAGTCAGTAGAAAACATATTAAAAATTAAGATAGGCCCAGGTCATGACGCATAACTGTCGATGCAGGGCAGTGGTATAAAACTTAATGTACAATTTTGATGTAACAGGTACATAACATTTATTTTAAGAAAATGAAATGTGAAATAGTAATAACAGACAAAGTTGGGATTAAATATATAAAAAAAAATAATAATTATTGATACATGCACTAAGTTTACAAATATTAGGTTGGGGCCAATCTCCAAAGCGTAAGAAAATATCCTGAATCGTTAAATCATCCATTTAATCATAAATAAATTAAGCATGTTTGTGTCAACTGTTTAACAACTCCTGAAAAGTTCATAAAGTAAATAGCGTTGTAAAGATTTGATGGGAAAAAAGAACACGGACTGCCAAGGATACTCCAGGCAGCCATACGGACCTACACGGCAGCTACACGGACCTACACGGCAGCTACACGGACCTACACGGCAGCCACACGGACCATCCCGGATGGCTTTGCCAACCCGGCAGTCCACGGATGACGCCGGATGTTTATGACAGTCAAAAACTGCCGTGTTGGCCTCCCGGACGTTCAAGGACCAACACGGACCACCCCGGACCTCCAAGGATGCCCAAGGCGCCAACACGGATCTCTCCCCGGACCACCCCGGATCAGATCCGGGATGGTCCGGGGTGGTCCGGGATCTATATGTGACTGGGGCTTAAAGTAAGGAAGGATACACTACCTGCGACTGTGGGGAGGACCAGACGATGCATCACATTTAGGCCTGCCCCTTCTGGCCAGAGCCACACACTGCCAAAGATCTGGAGTCTTTCAACCCCAAAGCCAGATCATATACACCCCACTGGCATGACTGGACATGATTTGTGTTGTGACCCGAGAAGAAGAAGGAGAAGAAGAAGGAGGAGAAGAAGAAGACGATAAAGAAGAAGCCTATCAACTATGTTCATGATAACCAGGTAGGCATATAATTCCCATCGATAAATACTTTGGAATCTCAATGATATCGAATTAAACAGAATTTTATCATTTTTCAGTAAATTTCAGTATCTTTAACAAGACCTTAACCGTTGAATTAATACCATACCCAAGAAGTACGGCATTCCAGTGGCAAGACCGTAAATCGCACCGATGTATGAAGTGCTGACATCAAACTGAAATGTGAAGTCATCGAGAAAAAGCGAAAGTGTTCTTGCTGATCCTAGTTCTAGAAAAGACGCCATGAACAGACCGGGTAAGATTAACCATCGTGTAAATACTCCGGACCGTCGACATCGTTGACCTCCAGAGCCGCCCCCGTCTTGTCTCGTTGAATTTGTCATACTGCATAACGGAAAATAACGATAATGATAATAATGATGATAATGTTAATAATAATAATAGTAATGATATCAACAAAATAATAAGTAATTGAGACCGTTTTGTATGTTTATTCCCTGATGCTAGAATGAAATAAAATTGTGTTACCGTTACTGGACGGTAACCTGTACCGGACACATGTATTATTGACGTACCTGCTAGCGCAGCGGCAGTGGTACACGAATTATTCATGAATTGATCTGAAAAACTTAAGTGCGCAGGCGCATGGTTTTGTTACTGAAATGTAATCATTTAACGTGTACATAAACGAATAGACTCGCATACTCTGAATGAATGGACTTACTCCTGTGATTTACAGCGTTTGAATCTTTGGTGTAAAACGTTATATAGATATCAATGTTTATAATCATTATCTGTTGATATATCCACCGCACAACTACCCCCCCTTTTTTTTTTTTTGAAAAGGGGATTTGTGAAATAAATAGCACACAACGGTTGAAGAAGCTGTTCTTCTGTGACGCCACATAATCAGCATTTGAAAATGAATCATTGCTTCGTTTATTCTTTGACAGATTTTCATCTAACCTTCATCAACCTTCTTCTTTATATTTTTCTGCTCTGATTAAAGGGATGATCCGGGCTGAGAATAAGAGAAAATCAAACAAACAAAACGCTGAGAATTTGAACAAAGTTCTAGGCATGTCTTCATGAATATTCAATCAGCAACTTGATGATGTCATATCCCCACTTGTTCTTTTGCATATTATTTTATGAAATATTAGGTCCTGTTGGCATGACATAAAAAATATTAAACAACGTAATAGAAAATGCATAAAATAACTTAAAATCAGATATAATAGTCATAGAAAAAGAGTGAGTGATATAGGTTTTATTAACTAAACATCAGAGACACCAAAATGCATGTACACTGAGTGAGAAATACCGAATCGAAACTATGAACTAGCATAGAAACGTGTAGGATGGAGAGACATGGCAATATAAAGAGAAATGTTTTTTCTTGTAATTCTTTTGAAAACTATCAAATTTTGTAGATGCGAATGTAAGTTGTTCCATGCACTCCTTTTGCATATCGTAGACTAATTTTTAAAAATTCAATGTTTCATTTTCGTATAACAACATTTAATGAATAGGCATATTTTGTATTCATAGAATGTCTATCAGAAACCATATCAATTGAATTACATAAACGTACCAGATTATTTCCATGGGTACAATAATTACACTCAAGGAGATGATACACATGCAAGGAGATGATTGAGGATTTTTTCCTAAAACCTGCCATTTCAATCTTGTAATAATATCATTACCATTGTCAGTATAATCGGAGCACCTTTCCACTATTCTAACTTCTCTCTTTTGTAATCTTACCAAACAATTCCTATTGTTGATGGAACAGTTCCCCCAAATTGTACAAGAGTAATCCAGTATCGGTGGAAATGTATGATAAATTTATTGAGAACATTCATATCAGTGAAGTTACTGACCCTTTTTTCAAGAAAAAAACTTTAAAGCCAAAAATTACTTCGCATGCGAATTATTTCATCAATTTCGAATCTTAAAACCGAATATGTTTTTTTTTACTGTTAGAATATAACCATCAATTTTCAAGTCGGCATTGCTAATATTTCGTGTAGACAGGTTTCAATTAAACATAGCATATTACAATTAAACTAATTCTTTCACCCTTGTAATTGGATAATTGAAAGCACTGGCGTAAATCCCGGGGGGGGGGGGGGTGGGGGGATATATCCCTCCCACTTTTCGAGGAGGGGGGGATGGCCTGTACAAACATCCCCCCATTTTTTACGAAAGAAATGAAAAAAAATATCACAAGAGATAATTGTTTTATTGGTGAAAATTCTTCCTAAAATACCGCTTAACAAATAAAACAATATTATTGAATCATAAAATGCAAATAAAGAGCCAGTTCACCATTTCCAAACGAAATACTTATGTCCTTATTATAACATTGAAGAGAAACCCCCGTTTCTTCCAATTCATCAATGTTGGGGTCTTTGGGAAGGGAATAAGATGGAATATCAAAAAATTTTGAATGTAATCTCTAATAAAACCATTAAACCATCATGGGGTAAAACAGATAATAATATAGGAGGGGTATTTGCCATATGGACATACAGTGGCGTAACTACGGGGGGCATGGGGGCACATCCCCCCCCCCCATCGGCTGACCAAAAAAAAACGGGGAAAGGGGGAAAAGGAGAAAAGAGGGAGAAAGGAAGAGAAACGTAGTGGGAAAGAAGAAAATATTATTCATTATATCATTGTTTTATGTAGTGACATATGCTTCTTTTTCATGATTCAAAAAGTGATTGCTCCATGTTAAGGTCTTCGTATATATGAAACGTTTCCTGTCCGTGATTACGTTCGCATTGGTGGATTGGTGAGATATGTCTGCTCTTCATGAATTCCTAAAATCAGTCCTTAAAATTTCCTTTCTTCTGAACTGAATATCAATAATTTTCAGCTCGCGCTTCGCGCTCGCATCATTTGGTTAATGAAATACGTATGGTCCTAGTCAATTCCTACAAAGAAACCTTAGAATGCCCCACTTCAGGTCTGAATTATCTAAATTTTCAGCTCGCGCTTCGCGCTCGCATTGTTTAGCGAGACAGGTACATATCATGATTACACAAATTTGATTATAATGTCCCTTTTTAGGTGTGAATATAAAAAAAATTCAGCTCGCGCTTCGCGCTCGCATTATTTGATCAGTGAGATACATACCCGTTTAATGACATTGTCATTAAAATGTCTCTATTAGGTCAGTATAACTGGCAACTGAGCGCACTCACTCGGTGATTCAAAAATTTTGCTGGTGCCCCCCCCCCCCCATGCTGTGACCCACGGTACGCCACTCTGGACGTATCAATGACAATTCCTTGCATATCTAAAAACATGATTGCAAAAAAAATGCCAAAATATTTCAGTCATCCCCCAACCCATCAACACGGATTTACGCCAGTGATTGAAAGGCACGTTCACAGTATTCGCTCTTGGGAGACAAATTCTAATTGACTCTATATTTAGTATCTTTTCTCACAAGCTGGATAGCTAAGGCACGCTATTCTTGGCCGTGGACCTAATATTGACACATTTTCTCTTTATGACCGAATTCAAAACATCTCCGACTTTGTAGTCAAATTCCGTGTCGGTATGTGTGTTCGGTTCGCCATAATTTCGACAGCTCGCTGGAATGTTGTAGAAAGTAGGTGGGGGTCGAGCTACTGAAGCGTATGAAGGGCGTTGATTGGTGCATGAGTTAAAGATCCAGGTACGGAGCACTGATCAGTGGTACGGAGTCACCGATGAATGACTGCTTTGCGATGAGTCGAGCTATTGAATACGGTACCGCTGAGGTAGTCTGCTGTGCAAACCCTTCACTCGAGGTAAGGGTCTGCATATGTATCCGGTACTAATACCTAAGAGTACTAAAGGCCCTGACACAGCAAGTTTTGTATGTGCTAGTCTTTGCACGGAGACACACTTGTTGATCAAATTTTCAATCAGGGTCTGTGCCTGCAGGCTACCGCTGAGGGGCCTTATAACAAATGGACGACGGGTAATATGACGAGGGGGGTTGCATACCAGCCTGATCGCAGTTCCTGTTCAGGATGTATGTTGAGGATTAGGCCGATCTTGTTGGGTGGGTTGGGCAGGCAGAGTGGGTCTAGATCAGGACAGGGGTTCTCAAACTTTTTCTTTGAAGGGCCAGATGAGACTCCAAATAAACATGAAAGGTCCAGGGTGAAGTGGATTCTTAGAAAAAAAATATGCGCGAAGCGCAAAGACCCTTGCGGTCGGGGTCCTAGATGCTCTCTTGTGCAATCTGGCCCTATTTTGGGAGCATTTAATCTAACAAATTTATAACAGTTTCATATGGAACGCAGGCAAAATTAGAAAAGCTTTCAAAATACAGCGAGAGTCAATAGCAATGATAACAAAATTGTAGTACTTTGTTAAAAGGAATCTAGATTGTACCTATACATACCTGGTATTGGGGAGACAGATAATGTCTTGAAGTATCAATATCTTTTGTAGTCAAAGTAGATTTAATAATAGAGCATGTCTGTTGTAGACTCTAACAAGGATGTCAGTCTCCTAGTCCCTTTCAATATGGGAAAAGTGACAGTCTGTCAACAACAAGTTGCTTGAACCTTGGCACAAAAGGTGTAATTGGCAGACGAAGGCACTGGTGCAAATATTCATTGGTCAAGCAAGGGCCCCAGAAGCGGCGGGGGGTGGGGGGGGGGGGCTTCAATCCGGCCCGCGAGACTCTGTTGGGTTTTTAATCACTTTTAAGTCACAATATGAAACATAGCTCAATCATTACATTGTGTATACATGTAGACCTAACCGTAATAAAAGTAACTTTTCCCATATTGAAAGGGACTAGGAGACTGACATCCTTGTTAGAGTCTACGACAGACATGCTCTATTCTTCAATCTACTTTGACTACAAAAATATTGATACTTCAAGACATTATCTGTCTCCCCAATACCAGGTATGTATACGTACAATCTAGATTCCTTTTAACAAAGTACTACAATGGTGTTATCATTAATATTGAATCTCGCTGTATTTTGAAACTTTGCTTATTTTGCCTGCGTTCCATGTGAAACTTTTATAAATTTGTTGGATTAAATGCTCCTAAAAGAGGGCCAGATTGCACAAGAGAGCATCTAGGACCCCGACCGCAAGGGTCTTTGCGCTTCGCGCACATTTTTTTTTCTAAGTATCCACTTTACCCTGGACCTTTCAGTTTTATTTGGAGTCTCATCTGGCCCTTCAAAGAAAAAGTTTGAGAACCCCTGGTCTAGATGGTTGAGGAGTGGCCGGGGGGTCTTGATTCCCGGCCTTGGATATCCATTCGTTGGCGTCATGGGGTGGGCCCGTGGGATGGGTGGGTAAGGCTGGAAAAGCTCTAGTAGGTTTCATGATGAGAACGAGTAGCATCCGGTGGAACCTTACTCTGTAGGCTTTTGTGTCGAATGACCTGTATTTTTAATGCAACTTGCTGTGTTCTTTCGTTGAGCGTGGCGGCGCGGAAACTCGATAATGGTTTCCATTTACAACCACGTCAGTCATAAACTTGGAGGGGTAGTCAACCTGAAAAGAACGTTCTGAATTTACTACGGGGTCAACATACAGATGAGAGACACCAATCGACAGGCCCCCCTGGGTTAGGCTTTAAATGTGCACTGTAAAAACTGCGATGTTAAAACTGACACCAGTTGGTGTTGATAGAGGACCACACCCCGAGGTGTTAAAATTACACCCTAGAGATTAAAAATAACACCAAAGCGTGTAAATGTAACAACCAAAGGTGCTGCAATGACACCTTTAAGTGTAAAACTAACACCACCAATTCAACACCGGTGTAAAATAACTGGTGTGGTCCTCTATGTACACCGGTTAACACCACAGTTTTTGCTGTGTGCCAGAACGTTATCACGTGTAACCTGCAGAGCGATATGTCTCTTGTAACCTGTTTTCATGGGTTTCATAACTGTTAAGGTTGCTTAGAAACGCATTTTTGCCGTCATAACCATCTAACATGCCATAAATAATACACATTTCTACTACTGCAGTACATGCATTAAGGTTTAAGTCAAACCAGCATACGCGATCGAAGGGTTCAATTACATTTGCTCCGGCGACAGTTGCTCCGCTGTAAATTCCACACATTAATGGAATGACCAACTCAACCCTTGATTTGTAACGCCATACCCTATCCTATATTACAGTATTTGCAGTAAAACACTAATTTCGTGAGAAAGTCTGTAAAACCAAGGTTAAGTATGACTATATCATCGTGGATCTAGATCTGGTACAGTTACATAAACTGAACTTTGTGAAATCATAAAATCTAAGCTGAAATACGATCACACTGAAGATCGCCAACACAGATAGGCACACGTGGGACAGTGTATTATTATGATTGGAATAAAGACCCGACGGAAGTCACCGAATCCGCGCTTATTTTGCTTATTTCTCAGCAATTACACAATTTCTTCCAGAATCCTTTGGCACATATTTTTTATTCATACAAACAGACACTTGGGTGGTCATTATATTAGATTCTGTAAAAAGTCATTTTGAGATCGTTACCAGAACTGGAATTTACCTTTAAATCCTAACCCAAATACCCCGGTCACATTTGCTCTCCGGCGGCCGTACGGCGAGTCGAAAACAGCCGTTGATTGATTTTATTTCAAACCACCAATTATGTAGCTGGTACAAAAAAATGTTAAAACGGCCGTGTTCGACTCGCCTTACGGCCGCCGTATAGCAAATGCGACCGAGGTTAAAGTCTAACATAAAACCCTATTTCAACCCTAACCCTATATCTTAGTCGAGCATATGTCGTGTCACCAATCAAAATTATTGCGTTATCTTGAAATGGATACAATCGATCGCTTTGTTATAGTTTCCATTCATCATTCTGCGACATGGAAGTTGCTGATTGGTCATATTTTTAGTGCAATATGAACTTTTACATTTTGACTTATCATTTCCCCTCTATTGAAGATCATTTGGACACCTACAAGGTATACTGCGGCGAAACATATAAATATTCTCGTTAATATATCCCATTTCGTTTTGCATTCTGATAATGTGAATCAATTGCTGCTATTCATAACAAAACAAATTCATAACAATACATATCAACAAAAAAAGAAGAAATGACACAATTATCTCATGTGTTTCAATAAATATCACTCGGACTGTGAAGAAACCGGTTGCCCCTTAAACTGTCGGTGAACGGAGCACCAAGCAGGCGAGCACCAGTCCCTGCCATGATGTAGGAATGAACCCCAGTGGGTGATGCAAATGTTACGTTTTTGTAAATTATATACCCTCTTGTATTTGAAGTAACTTAAAATTTCTAAGTTGACTTCGTTTACATGTGTAGTATTTTTTCGATATAATTTATATCCAAAGTAACTGTTGCTGGGCTAGCGCCATGGGCGTCTTTGGACGGTGCGTGCGCTCAATAAAACATCAGCAATATTGTTGTTTATTGCAAATAATTTATTATAATACTATTAAAAATGTGCGTAATCATTTCTATTTTCCCCATTGAGAAAAAAGGAAGAAAAAAAAATATCTTTAAAATCCCTTGATGGCCCCAAAATCTCAATTTTGAAACCCATGGGACATGAGTAACTAGACCCTTCAGGCAATACAAAAACTTGGTTTATAAAATGTTCTCCGATGGAGCACGGCCCCCATTTTGGACTAGACTGCTATTTACCGCAAGTTTCCGGCTTCCTCCTCCTTCTTCTCAGGCTCTCTTAACAATAAATATTACACAAGAAGCACATTCCTGTTTATATGAATATAACGAAAAATACATATATCGAAGTATATAACAACAGCACAATCCAATCACACAAGGATATAAATTGAGAATTATATTACCTGAATCTTCAAATTCCTCACTCGGTGTATATTCTGTCTCGTTAGTACTTCATTAAAAGGGTCACATCACAAAGTTCACCCGTGAATGATGAGGCGTGACGTGATTTTGTCAATACCAAAATAGAATGAAATAAAAGGGGATTCTAAAGCATTCAGTATGTTGTTTGTCAAAACATCCTTAAAGGACAAGTCCACCCCAACAAAAAGTTGATTTGAATAAAAAGAGAAAAATCCAACAAGCATAACACTGAAAATTTCATCAAAATCGGATGTAAAATAAGAAAGTAATGACATTTTAAACTTTCGCTTAATTTCATTAAATAGTTATATGCACATCCTGGCTGGTATGCAAATGAGGAGACTATGATGTCATCCACTAACTATTTATTTTGTATTTTATTATATGAAATATGAAATATTTTAATTTTCTCCTCATTGTCAAGTGATACAATGATTCATTCTTCCCTGAACATGTGGAATTAGCATTGATTAATACTATATGGTTATGTATAAAGTCGGTCCTTATTGTCAAATCTATAAAAAATTGAATATTGTATAATTCAAACAATAAAAAACAAAAGAAATAGTGAGTGATGGACATCATCGACTGACTCACTTAGTTGTGTATATCACTGTTTTGTGAAAAATAAGCGAAACTTTAAAATGTCATAACTTTCTTATTTTACATCCGATTTTGATGAAATTTTCAGCACTATGCTAGTTTGATTTTCTCTATTTATTCAAGTCAACATTTACCTGGGGTGGACTTGACCTTTAAAGTCTACATTGTTATCAACATTAAAATTATGTAAGTCTATGTATGTTCTATATTGCCAGTTCATAAGCATCATATGAACGTATGACGAACCTTTGAATCATCAGCAACATAGTTATGATAGATTGTTATTGTATCCATATATGTATATAGCACATTATAGCAACAATCTTTTATAAAATCAAAGGAAATATATAAACTCAGTAAATGCCATGTATCTTCAATAAGTATGTAATGAACTTTAAGATTATGTAGATAATATCGGATACATGTATTTTCTATATTGCCATTTCATGAATATCATAGAGCCGTATATTGAGCTTATGATAAACCTTGAAATCACCATCAGCATAGTTATGATAGATTGTTTATTGTATCCATATTTTATATAGCACATTATAACAACAAACGAAGACCATGGAAAGAATGAGGAGATTCGAGGGACCTGCGAAATGTTCTGGCGCAATTTTCCTATTTTCTTGCTGACAAAACACTTTCGCAGTCCCCTCCCCCTAACAACAGAATGATATCGGGGTACGTGGCATGTTCTAATGTTCGATCTGAATAACATACCCTCCTCTTACTCCTCCGCTCAGATTGAGAATAACTTATTTTACCTCCTTTATCAAGTTCAGTAAAATCTATTATAACAACAATATATTTAAACTTATAGAAAAATATACCAAATCAGTATATGTCATGTGTTTTCATTTAATATATAACATAATAAGAGTCGTTCATCACCTGTAAATTCGTCAATAACAGCGATTATATCAGTAAAACGGTAAATTCAGTACAATATTAGCAAACTTGCATGCTGAAAATCGCTAGTTTGGTGCAGTAATGCATGGCTGCTCTATTCATCAACATTGATGCCGTGTGTTTTTGGGTCTAATATTCCAAATTATTCTCTGTGTCGAATTATATTGTGTGACTTTTTGTTGATGCAGAAAATGCCGACAATATTTGCATTTTCTGCCGAGTAGTCCGGGAGATTGAATTGGGTGCTGTGTATGGCAATGTTTTGTGATGTGGGGTGTAAAGAATTCTTATCTCTGATTAAGTATAGTTGAAGCGTGTGGATAGTGATGGTTTAATGAATTTCAAATTCATTATGAATGATAAAGGACAGATAGAAGGGCACATTTCCAGTGGATAAAACCATTCGTTACAACAACGATAACAAAATGATATGAATCGTAGAGGTTTATTTTCATTTGGTCTAATGCCAATTCGTCCAATTGCCAACTCGTCTAATAATTATTTAGTCTAACATCAGTTCGTCCAATTTCCATATGGTCTAATTGTCATTTCGTCCACTCACCATTTCGTCTAATAACCAGTTGGTCCAATATCCATTTAGTCCATATACCATTTGGTCTAATTAGACTAAGTGTTAATTGGGCAAAATGAATGAAACTAAAACGGATATTAGACCAACTGGTTATGAGACGAAATGGTCATAGACGAACTGGTGATTAGACGAATTGGTGATTGGAAGAAATGATTATTGGTCCAAATGGTTGTTAGACGAAATGTTGATGGACGGAGTGGCATGATACTAAATAAAGGTAGACCATGTGGAGAGTGGACGAGTTGGCAGTAGACGAATTGGCACTTTACCATCGTAGAGACATTTTACCTGTGCATTCCCTCCTCTGGAAAGAACAGTGTGTTCACGTAGTGGACTATGTGAAAATATTATTCACACTGTTAAAATGCTAAAATCCAACAGTGTGATGATGTTTTCACACTGTAGGAACCACGACAGTGTGACTGTTTACAGCGTGTTCACACGGTCGACCATGTGAATATGTGATTCACAATTTTGAAATGCTCTAATTTAACAGTGTGAAATTGATTTCACTTTGTGTTCAATACTGGGAACACACTGTGGCCCGCATTGTTTCCAGTATGGGATATTGTCATGATATTGTCATTATCATTGTTTACATTACTATTATTATTATTATTACTATCATTATTATATTCACTACCATCATTATTATAACCATATTACCATTGTATTTATATTGTTGATTTCGCCAACATTGTTAACATAGTATTGTCGTTATAATTATTATTGCGCATTTATTACCATGAATTATTCCCCCGAAGGGGGGGGGGGCACTTCTATTGACGAGTGGATACCATGCGCGACCATGAGATCTCAAAAAGCACCCTAAACACGTACTTTCCATATTCTGGAAATGCACCCATTAAAGGTATTGTTTAACTTTGTGAGCAGCCGATTTAAAAAATTCTCAAACCAAGATGAAACATGTGTACAAGTGCATGTATTAGAACTAATAAACCTTGAAAACAACCATTATTGAGAATGAAAAGCTAAAACTACAAGGCAAACCCCGATTTTGTAAATAGGCGTCTTATAGACGCCTAAATAGTACACATAAGTGTATGGGATGAAATTAAGATGGTGTTTCCGGTCACTTTATATTCCAATTTTTGAAGCACTAAATAATTATTTTCGAACACAATTTTTTCTGGGCTTCATTTTTGTAACATATCACAGACACAGGTGACAAGTGTGACCTTCTAGCTCAGATTTTTTAAAAGTCAAACCAATGTTAACCAATCACTTTAACAAGTATCGGCGTGTGAAACCCTATACCCTTAACACGTATTGGAAACAAAACGATACTATTGGCAAGTATTCCCTGAATTGAACCCCTAAACAAGTACAGCGATATTTCAATTGTTATGTCATGGACGTCGGTCGTTGGTTTTACCTTTACATAAATCATTGGGTTTAGTATAGCCCCACTCGCGCAAATCGTACTCTAAACACGTAGTGTTGACTCTTGGGGCAAAAAGTACATCCTTTATAAAACATTTTAGTCTAGATTTTTTATACCCTCGCAAATTTGACCCTAAACACGTAGCTTTCCTAGCGAAATAGATACCCTTTTTTCATTATTTTAGTGTTTTTGACACCCTTATTCAAAATCTTGAAAAAGACATCCTTTTTACGTGTTTTTTGATCGCGCATGGTATCCACTCGTCGATGTAAGTGCCCCCCCCCCTGGATTATTCCTCAACTCTCAACTTCGAATCTCATATGTACTGGTTCACCAAGAACCAAGAACAACGATATGAAACACTCGTTTTTTTCAAGTAAAACCAAGAAAGTTTAGCAGAACAAAACTGAGGCGCCGTCTAATCTAACGATATCATGGCTAATGGACAATGATAATCACACGATTTGTGGTTAAAAGTCCGCGGAATAAAAAAAAACACTTGGAGGTGATGAGTAACGATGAAACCATGGTCGATGATGTGCTTAGCTCTCCAGGTCATAAACCTTCTCAGTCCTGTAGACGATGATTATCATCACGTCTTTCCCCAGACAGATTATCGGTTACCGCAATTGCTTGGGTAAATTGCCGATTCGTCTATTGCCAACTCGTCCACTCATCACATAGTCTACCTTCATCGAGACCGTTCTCACTACCTTCCTAAAACTTGTTTATTGGAAACTAGTTAAGTGGAAACTAGTTTAACGTTTAATGAGAACGGTAGAAGCGATCTTGGAAGCGATCTTCCGAACTGGTTCATAAAACCACCTCGCGATGTGTTGTAGTTTTCAAGATCGCTTTCCATCGTTAGCCTGGTTTTAGCGTGAAGACAGAACTGTTCTTCGGGAGGCGATGTTCGCACATTTTGAGCGCTCCATTCCACACACTGTATGTGTAAAATGCCTACGCTGCGGTTCCAAATTTCGCGCGAAACGTGTCACGCTACTGAGACCGTTCCCGTAGCAACAAGATCGCTTTACTTTCCGGGCGATCAAAATAATGGGAATGCTAGCAAAAGCGATCTTCCAAACTGGTTTCCTGAACAGGTTTCCCATAAAAGTGTAATGAGAACGGGGTCTAAGTCTAATGCCATTCTGTCTTTCGACGTTTCGTCTAAAAGCCTTTTGGTACACTAATCATTTCGTCTAATCACCAATTAGTATATGATCATTTCGTCTCATAAACCATTTTCATTCATTTCGCCCAATTAACACGTTCTCCAATTAGACCAAATGTTATATGGACTAGATGGCTATTGGACCAACTGGTTATTATACGAAATGGCAATTACACCCTGTGGATAGTGGACGAACTGATGATAGTAGATGGGTTCGTAATTGGACGAATTGGCATTAGACCAATTGAAATTAAACCATTGCTTGCACTCTTTGAAGTATTAACGGTCTCGGAGGGATTGATTGCATCGAATATTCTTTCTCGGTTTTCTTTTTTCATCATAGATTAATTTTGATTTCAAGTTGCCAAAGTCATAATTGCTCTTTAATTCTTTAATGTGTTGATTAAAAAAATATATATAATTTACTTTAATATAAAACTGCTACTGTTATTATTTGTGAATAATCATAGATTAATTTTGATTTCAAGTTGCCAAAGTCATAATTGCTCTTTAGTTCTTTAATGTGTTGATTAAAAAAATATATATAATTTACTTTAATATAAAACTGCTACTGTTATTATTTGTGAATAATCATAGATTAATTTTGATTTCAAGTTGCCAAAGTCATAATTGCTCTTTAGTTCTTTAATGTGTTGATTAAAAAAATATATATAATTTACTTTAATATAAAACTGCTACTGTTATTATTTGTGAATTAAAGAAGTAATATTCATCCGATTAACAATAACTGATAATTCTTGTTACTAACAGTATACCTTAAAGTCCCACTTGTGCAACTACTTGTACTACTACTTCTACTACTACTACTACTACTCCTCCTCTTATTACTCCTACTGCTTCAACGTTGAGGACATTAAGAAACAACCGTTAACATGGTTAACCATTATCTGGAATTATCATTTGGAAAGCACGAGATGGTTCAAATTTCTGGGGCCCGTAACACAAAGCAAAGACATGATCGTAGAATAATTTGTATGCGATTGATTGCATTGACTGAAATGAACAATTAATCGTAAAAATCAAGCGTACGATTAATCGCTATCTTTTGTGTTACGGGATCCTGGGAGTAAAAACAATACAATCAAAATAGATATTTGATATCATCCTAATAATTGAATCACAGTCTAAACACTATACTTGTCTGGTGGAGCAGGTGCACGGTATTCCGTTTCATTTCAATAACGGAAAGTGCGGAAATGAATTAATAGGATGATACAGATACAAAGTCGTAATTTACTATCAAAGCAATAGATAGGACAAAATAGAAGACAAGGGGGTTGAAGAGAATGAGTGGGGAGGCAGAGGAAGCACTGTTGTCAGTCAATGTCAAATCGTTTTGACGGATGAAGAGCTTTTCATGAAAGTCTTGTCGGATGTTTCAGCCGACAGAGTGTATTCTATTACCATTCTCACAGTCCAACGCCTGTGCTTGCCAATCCGAAAACAATGAAAGATGCAAGATCTGAGAACTTTTCAAACGACAAATATTAGAGACAAACTCTCCAGGGTACTGCGCTCTGGAACGACATTTATGGAAACTTATCCGACCTATTTGGTGTTAGCCAAAGGGATACAAACACATGTCAGTAACTTATTTGGTGTCACTGAAGATGACTTCCAAATTAGTTGGGAACATGGGATAGCTTTTTTTTGCTAATGGCTCGAATACCATGCTCAAATGAACACTTCTATGCTTGCTTGAGACAGGGGCGCGGAACAGTTTTCAAAGTGGGGGGGGGGGGGCTGACCATGCAAACAATCACGATCATATGGTCATTTTTACGTTTTTGTACACGGTTTTGGAAAAAAGTGGGGGGCTGAAGCACCCCAGCCCCCCCCCCCCCCCTCCGCTTCCGCGGCCCCTGTGAGAGAAATAGTATCGCTATGTAGTCAGCGAAAAGAGTGTGGCAGGGAATGGCAGCAGTGAGCGGAATTGGGAATCACAATGTAACATTTTTTCTCTCGCAAAGTGTTATCCATATATATTAAATTCGAGGAAAAAAACGTTCCGATTAGATTCCTATTCCCATTCTTTATTATTATTTATTTATTTATTATTATTATTATTATTATATTTTTTTTTTTTTTGGGGGGGGGATATGTTGTCATTCATACTTCTTATAATTTTGCCCTTTGTCCCCCATCCCTATTTGTTTCCTTTTGAGAGGTTTGGGGGACCCACTACCCCCCCCCCCCCTCCCCCGGCTACGGGACTGGCTTAAAAGGGGGGAGAATCCCGTTATTGTTAATTTAAAAATCACAAAAATCCCTTCTCCTTTTATTTTTTTTCCTATGCGCTTAGAGACATGAGATAAGCGCTATACAAATAATGTCAATTATTATTATTACTATTAACATAATAATAGTAATAACAATAACATGCACATTTGCTTATTACAAATGTTTCTGAGCGCTGCATACTATTACACCGGCTTTAACACGGCTACCCTGATCGGACGCTCGAGCATTCAAGGAATTCCTTCCTACCGGGTACCCATTTACTACACCTGGGTGGAGAGTGGCAAATATAGATAAACGCCCTGCCAAAGCGCGCGAGTAATGTGGTGGGATTTGAACCTCGGACCTTGTGGTTAAAAGTCTGGAGACTTATCAAAAGAGCTATAACGCCTCTACAAATATTCACTTCATCTTCCTTTTAACCCATCTACTTTTCTTGTAACCTCTATCAGACCATTAGACGAATAATTCAAGTAATGATCACCAACACGTCACCAAGAAGGCCACATTTTGTAAACATTAATGTCGATTGGAAAATCTTGCCCCTAGTCATACTTTAATATTATTGATTATCATGACGTTTAGAAAATTTCTTACTAGAATATGGTAATACAAGAAAATATTCGTAATACACTAAAAAAAAAAGTTTACCAGATATTGGTTAAAATGGGAACATGCATATTGGTTGGATAGAAAGATACCAGATATTTTGTAAATTTTACGCAATGTTGCGTTGAATTTTACCCTTAAAACGTGCGTTTAGTCCAGTAAGGGGTAAAAAAAAACAAGCAAACAAGCATGTTCACTTTTCACCCAATATGGGGTAAAAGTTTATTCAATGTTTTTAGAGTGTAGTAATAGCCAAATAGTAATGATGATGACAATAATTATAATATTAATACTACTACTACTAGTTACGATGATAATAATAATAATAATAATAACAAAATGAAAAAAGAAGAAGAAAAGACAATTTGTAGGAACAAAAATGATGAACATCAATGAGTATGCACTACCATATAAGGGTTAAAATTTGGTTGGTACGATAGCAATGTGTGCTAATAAGTGCAGTTGTGCTCATCTGTGCACCTTGAAGGGTGCAATTTAGCTATATTAAGCACCCTATAAGGTGCAGAAATGAACCGTGTATTAAGGGTTCAAATTTGTACATTTTTTATGTCAAGTATTATACACATTAAAAGGTTAAAATTTTCACCTTTTGGGTAGGGGTCCAAACGAGCATTTCTTGGTGCAGATAATGATAAAAAGGTGCACTTTTGCATAATGTTTTACTTAGGGTGCAAGATTACACCACTAAATGTTTGTACAAGGGTTTTATTTGGGGTTTAACAATTCTGAGTGTGTATACTTAGTAAAAACTGGCGTATGAACTGACACAAGTCCGTGTCCAGTGATAATCACACCCTAGAGCTTGAACATACGACCAAACTGTGTAATAGTTAATACCAAATGCATTGTAATAAAACTCGTCGGTGTTGAAATATAACACCAAACCTTAAACACCGGAGTATAATGATGGGTGTGGTCCCCTATGTACACCAGTTAACACCAAATTTTTTTATGGTTTCAATAGCGAGTACATTAAATGATTGACACGGCTGTTTTGGTATCTAGTTTCACTTATGTCAAAAGGTGTGAAACTACGCCATCTTTGCGTAATATTCAATTCGGTATAAAAAACTTTTTAATCCTCAATAATGCCATCCAGATAAGAATTTATTTTAATTTGAACGCTATATTGAGTATCATATCATCTAACTGGTATTTTTTGGTGTCAGAAAAAAGTCATCCCTCTACCCCTCCCTGTCTGTCTCCCCCCCCCCCCCTCTGACTGTTTTTATTTCTTTCGCTCTCTCTCTCTCTCTCTCTCTCCTTCTCTTTATATATTTCGTTCTTTCTCTCACTCTCTCGTTTTCTCCCAATCAGTAACCGAATTGAATTCACTATACTGTTCTACTAAAATGAATACACCGACAAACATGCGTTCGAAATTTGCTAGTACTCTGGAAAAGGGTCAACTTACGAATCCCCTAGACAAAATGTTAAACATAGTCATGAACAATTCAAATTCAATTGAAACTGAAATTCAGTTTTCCTTCAGAATACAGCTTTCACGGACCAAGGGTCAGTTGTATGAAGAGTTGGAATTAAATGTAATTTGATTTTAGCCAATCAGACGCGCGAATTAATGACTTGCGTTTGATTTTTTTCAGTTGCGTTCAAATCAAATGCAACTCTTTCTCTAACGAGACCCATTCAGTTCAATATGCACTGACCGATAGGATTTATTAACTCTTTCCACGTTGAATTAATTTAGGGGGGATGATAATGGCAATTGTTTCCATGTTATTTTCTTTAATTCAATATTTTCATATTGCACCATTGATACTTATTATTATACAGATGTTATCCAATAACTGTTTCAATTCATAAGCCTCTCTTATATGTATGTAGAGGAGGAAACTAATTATTACAATTGTTAAATTTAATTGTACGAATGTGCAAAATTGCAACATCAGCGCGCAAAGAGTTAACAAACTTTTTTTTTATTCTGATCACTTTTTGGAATGTCATAATGGCTCTGGCGAACATTGATGGAACGAATTGTGAACTGCTTTGTTCACGCAAAGAAAATTTACTACACCATATATTTCACGGATTACATTGGTTTCTTGAGATTAGATTTTTTTTTCATCCAATAATAAAGTAGGTGGATTTGAAAGGGCAGGTTTTTTATGCCATCCAATCAAAATGATAATTACATCTAATACTCGGGCTAGATTCAAAGAATAAATCCATATAAAATTAGGTGTTCAGTCATCCATCATGGCATTAGTGTTAATCCCTTTCGAACATTTTCAGAAGGTGAAATAAATTAGTTTTTTTTTTAAAGCTGTGGCAATACCGTGTTTAATATCACTAACAATATCGAACTACATGTCTTTGCCCTGGAATCGTCGATCAAGATTTGAATATCGTGTATATTGCAACGTGGGTCTCTAGCCTGATGGTTGGCATGGTTACAATGAAGTTATATTTACCATGAATGATAACTAACTTAATAATGTTGCATTCGAACCATCAAAGATAGGTCATTGACAGTGGAATGGTTTGAAGGAGGAACTGATATGCAAAAAGTCACAATAAGATGGTCAGTTCTACGGTTTTTTTTACACCTTTCAGCGAAAGTATGAATTTAGGTTATCACGAGATTATTTTATGAAATAGGATCCGTGAGAAAATATAATTTAAAAAAATAAATTATCTCAAACATTTGATGTTGCTGTAGCTGTTAAAGAACTGTTGGTCTTTTTGATGAAGGATATGACAGAATCTTAGGTCATGCCATTGCCATATTAGAGTCAAACATCAAGTATCAAGTCAGTTTCTCGGTTTTGGCAATTTCGTACACTTCCTACTGATATTTATGTATTTATTCATATCAAATTTATTTTCCAGATTTATATTGAGTATATCAGACTAAGATGGATTATAAGCAGATGGTATTATGCGGTGTGCTGGCTGTAGCACTGATGACATCGGTTGCCATGACAGCTCCTCTGGAACTCTGGGAGATCGCTGCCTTGGATGACCTCTTGGATGAAGCCTACGCAGAAGCAATAGCAGAAATGGACACTGGAAGCGTGAGCAAAAGATCGTCATGGAACTGTAAGAATGTAGATTATGAAACGTTTGTGCTAATGCAGGTTTTATCTAGCTGAATTTTGTTCAGAATAAGTGATTTTGATCGCTAATATAGTAGTAGATATATATTACGGTCACATTCACACCAATAAAACCGATTGCTGATCAGGGCCCGTTGCATAAAAGTTACTATTATGATGACTTTGCCATCCAATGGTAGCTAACATGGTAACGCTGATCACCAGCCAATCAAAATCAAGGATAATGCAAGTTACCATTGCATGGCGAAATTACCATAAGGGTAACTTTTATGCAACAGGGGGCCAGATCCATCAAAGTTTACATCAATTTGTCGGTTCGAGTCGCTTTCATTTGTGAGTTTAGCATAAGGGTTGACCTGAGGATGGTCATTTGTTTGGAGTGATAACATGAGAAAACGTCCCCTTTTATCTCCAATCGTGAAGTATCACCTGTGCTGAGATTTCACGTGTGAAGCGTCAAACTTCATCAGACATTCGTCGTAGATGGCATAGTTGTAGATGCAATACGACAAAGCGACGACACCATCTACGACATTGGCCGGAAAGGGCTTGTCGCCTCGAAAGTGCAACGTTTCCTAAACAATTTTCATTTCATGTTTGTGCCAGAATGATCATTTTCTCATAATACGGGCGGTACTTTCATAGCAGTGTTTATTTTTAATCCTATATTAACTTCTACAACACCAGTGGCGTAACTACGGGGGGGCATGGGGGGGGCACGTGCCCCCCCCCCCCCCCAATCGGCTGGCAAAAAAAAAAAAAAAAAAAAACGGGAGAAAAAGGAGAAAAAGAGGGAGAAGAAAGAAACGTAGTGGGATAGAAGAAATTATTGTACATTATAATGTTATATTAAATTATGTTATGTTATATTACATAAGAAATATTTTTTCATAACTTTATAAAACATAATTAGCTCAGGGCCTATTTGTTCATTATTCCTGGCACTCGCATTGTCTGTTTAACGAGATATATAAACATGTTGTACTAAAACGTCCTGTTTTCAAGTCAATATGCATCAAATATATTTCATCGCACTTCGAGTTATTATTGTTTTATGTAGTGACATATGCTTCTTTTTCATGACTACTTAAAGTGATTGCCCCATTTTAAGGTCTGCATATAAAACATTTCCTGTTCGTGCTTACGTTCGAATAAGTGGATTGATGAGATATGTCTGCTCTTCATGAATTCCTAAAATCAGTCCTTAAAATGTCTCTTTTTCTAATCTCAATATCAACAATTTTCAGCTCTCTCTTCGCGCTCGCATCATTTGGTTAGTGAAATACGTATGGTCTTAGTAGATTCCTACAAACGAGCCTTAAAATGCCCCTCTTCAGATCTGAATTTCCTATATTTTTAGCTCGCACTTTGCGCTAGTGAGATGCGTATGATAATCATGATTACTATGGCTTCAATATAAGCTCTTCATGTGTTTGGATGTGATTCTAACAAAATCAGCAATCGCTCGGTACTCGCATTTGATGACTATGGTGAGATATGTATACACTTAATGGATTCCAAAAAAAGAAATAGTCATTAAAATGTCCCTGTTTGGGGTCAATATATACAAAATTTTCAGCTCGCGCTTCGCGCTCGCATCATTTTGTTAGTGAAATATGTATGGTCTTCGTAAATTCCTACAAACAAGCCTTAAAATGCTTCTCTTCAGGTCTCAATTTCCTAAATTTTCAGCTCGCGCTTTGCGCTTGCAATATTTGATTAGTGAGATGCGTATTTTAATCATGATTACAATGACTACAAAAAGTGTTTCATGTTTTTTAACAAAATCAGCAAGCGATTGGCACTCAAATTAGATGAGTATGGTGAGATATGTATTCTCTTATTTGATTCCTAAAAATATTCCTTAAACTGTCTCTGTTTGGGGTAAATAAATACAAAAATTTCAGCTCGCGCTTCGCGCTCGCATTATTTGTTTAGCGAGACAGATACGTATTTTTTTTTTTTTTAATTGCTTATTATGTCCCTTTTTAGGTCTGAATATCAAAAATATTTAGCTCGAGCTTCGCGCTCGCATCATTTGATCAGTGAGATACATTACATATCCGTTTAATGGCACAGTCCTTAAAAATGTCTCTATAAGGTCAATGCCTATACCTGGCAATTGAGCGCACTTTGCGCGCTCACCGAGTGACTCAAAATTTGTGCTGGTGCCCCCCCCCCCCCAATGCCGTGACCCACGGTACGCCACTGTACAACACATTTATAAATTGCCATTTGCCAGCCCAATATCGAGTTCAAATTATTTTTTTTATCAATTCTGCATAAAATATTTAAATAATTTGTTAGGAGCCAGAAGAACATGATGAAATATATTACAATATCAATCTCAATAGGATAGAAAGCGCATTTTGTTTCCATGGTAATTGACGAATGATGATGAAACGTTTCTCAAATTATTGTTTAGTCTGGAGCAAAATCGAAGTTATGATTATTTGGAATGGCACATTAAAATTTGCAAAATCACAAATTTACCTTCTGATCTTTTTTTAACACCACCCCTCCCCTCTCTTCTCTCTCTCCCTCACACACCCCTTCTCTCTCTCTCTAGATTGCCGACATCACGTGACTGGAAAGATGTGCAAATGTTCATCACTCTTTGGTCAATCAACACGAAGATATTTCGAATGTGAAGGTATGGAGGTTGCCAAATCCTTGCCTTGCTTACCCAGTCAGACGGCAGGTCCCAAGAAAGTGGCTTCTTTCATCCAAGTGATAGTCATGACTCGAGATGTTTTGCATATTTAATGAGCTTGATGCGGACCAAACCACCTCTTTTCATTCGGTCATTGCTGCTCTAATTGTGCATCGAATTTCATAACTTTGGTATCATTGTAAAGAAGAAGAATCATTCTTTCAGGTCATGTCTTTGAATTTATTCAAAGATTTTGTAATATAGGTTAAAATTTTGATCTAAAATATGCTACAAAATAATTATTTTCACCTGACAAAAGCTGCTATTTTTACACTTTATTTTTGTTTGAGCCCAAATGATTTTTAAATCATGATAAAGCTGAATATGTATGCTTTAAAATGATATAGGTTTCAAAATAAGAATTGGTTTAATCGGGTCAAGATCACACTTTTCATTTGCCAAGTACATAAAGCAGCTTGAAAACAAGAATACTGCACACTGATTGGTCAAAGAGACCACCCATTGGCAAATTCCAACGGTTCCAATGCCTGGGTTCATGGGAAGGTCACACTTCCCATGTGGTAATCTCCTCAAATACCCCGCGCCTGTTGTTCTGTGAACCTTATCCAGCCAATCAGAACTCTGGATTTCATGCAAGTACAAAATTTCAGAAATCTCGTCTTGTACCTTGGTGGGAAAAGTGTGATCTTGACCCGATTAAAAGGTGCCGCATATCAAGAGTGGCATTGTGAGAAAGTACAGAAGTTCAGCTTTATGGTGATATAGATATCATTGAGGCTCAAAATAAAAAGTTTTGCACAATTTGCAAAAGAAAACAGAGGAAAAAAATTCAGTTTTGAGGCACATTTTCAGGCCAGAACTTTACTTATTTAACAAAATATTGTATACAAAATAAATGACCAATATGAAAGAGTAACATTTACTCTATCTGATGGTGCAATAATATTTCATTTAACTTGAGGTTAAAACAGGTAAATTCTTAGAGAAAGAAAATCTCACGAATCACGAGATTTTGCAAGGAGGAGGATTCAGCCACGAGATGATTTGGATGAATCTGGCCTTTTTGCTCATTAGCATAGGGACCTGCGGTCTGACTGTACCATGCTTATTGTTTTCCTGTGTGTGGTCCAGAAAGGAATCTAATATTATAATACAGTCAGGGGGGTGTTTCACAAAGATTTGAGGGTGACTTAAGGACGTTCCACAGTTAAAGTGAAATCCATGTCATTTTCACCAAACTTTGCATATAGATACTTTAGAACCTGAATAATCGAAATATGCATAAATTAACATGGGTCCATGTGCTTGATTTTTTTGCTATAGAGCTTCAAAGTTCATTCAAATGGATGTTCTTAAGAATTGCGCATTCAAAAGAATTTGGCATTTTTAGACCTCACGAGATGCACTACAGTGTGTTTAAACTTGTATTACTCAGTCAAAATCCATGAAAATCCCATCAAATTTCGCAAGAGAGTTAATAATTGTATTTTTAAGATTGGGAATCTATTTATAGTGCTATTGTTTACTGTTTTAAGTATAACAGCACTATCAGTTCTTAAAAAATAGCATAAAATATAACAAAAACCTAATCTAAAAAAATGTGAAGTTTCAATAACAAACTAGAAAGTGCAATAAATGCTGCACTTTATTAAAAATCCATGTCATTTAAACCAAACTTTGCAAAGTTGTAGAGGAAGGTATACCTAAGAGGTGCAAACAATGAAAAATAGGGGTTCATGTACTTGTTTTCAAACTATCAGCACTTTTATTAGAGCAAATGTGCTTTTTAAAACACAAAAAACGCGCCAAATGCCGTTTATCCATCTGAAGAAAAATTCAAAACCACTCGTCCATTTATTCAAATTCGGGGTCATGTTCATCATTCTTTGCAGCACTGCAGAGTAAAGTATTATAAAATTGTAGAGATACTTTTTTTAAATGGTCCATGGAATAATGCAAATTTTTTAGCTTCATAAAATAACGCATCGTATTTGCAGCTAGAGCAGATAAGGATAAAAATTAGCTCATACCTACAGCTAATTAATCACATGTTCATCCATTGTGACGTCAGCGCGCAGAGTGTAAAAATGCGCAGATCATAATGCGCACAAACATAACTGTGGAACGTCCTTAAATCGCACTTAATCGGACGCGTATATCTGAAATGCAACGCGCGATCTAATTGATCAATATGCAGTAGTGCGCGTCCTCTTCGCATGATCTGACCAATGCGGAAAATGTCTTTTATACCGCATTATAGGCATTTAAGTGCGAATATAAGTCATAAGTAAATCTTTGCACTGTAAAATATATTGGGTAAAATTTTTACCACCACGAGGGAAATTATGTGTCCAACCAATTTGGGGCAGTATTTTACCCAATGCGTGAAGCTTGTTGTCTAGTAAGGTTAAAAAAAATAAGCAGCAATTACTTTAGAATGGGCTAAATTTTATCACACTAGATCAATAAAATGCCCAAAAGAAATGCCCAATGTTGGTTGGACACATAATTAACCTCATGGAGCACTTTTACCCAATATTTTTAGAATGTGTGAAACACCCCCCCCCCCCCCCCCCCGATCAACGACACCGGTTCCAGACACATCCAAAGTACTAAAGTATTTTTCAATGCCATACTAGGCAGTTTTCGCATTTACTACGGGGGCACTCTCTACAACTCATCGAATTCTCTTAAAAATGAAATCAAGATCACAATGGAGATCTGCAGTGGCGTACCTGGGATTTTTCACAGGGGGGGGGGGGCAAAACCGTCCGCCAAAAAAATTGACAAGCAAAAAAAAAAAATAAATAAAAGGTCTTCAATCACAAATGAAGGATTTCGTAACAGAAAAAAATTTGGCAAGCAAAAAAATAAAATAAAAGGTCTTCAATCACAAATGAAGGATATCGTACCAGAAACAAATTGGACAAGCAAAAAAAAAGAAGAAAAAAAGGGTCTTCAAGCTCGTCAGGGGGAGCAATAAAGGTCTTCAAGCTCGTCAGGGGGGCAGGGATACGTCCTTTGCATGGGTTGTGGCTCGTCAGGGGGGACAGACTGCCCCCTCTGCCCCCCCCCCCCCCCCCCCCCCCCCCGTAGGTACGCTAGTGGAGAGCTGAGAGGCTTTTTTCGAAATTTGGTGGACTGGGACAGCAGATCATCCGAAGATTTGCATCGGGCAAGCAATTGCAAATATGCCGTTGTCCAGAGTCAAGAGATTACGATGCTGTCCTGGTCCACCAACTTTCGACAAAAGCCTCTCAGCTCTCAATTGTCATTTGACTTGCATTTTCAAAGGTATTGGCGCATTGTGGGGAGTTTCCACGTAGTAAATGCGAAAAGTCCTGATTATTGGCAGGTTTGAAGCAGGTTTCGTTGGGTGCGATTGTAGTATGCATTTGGGACTTCACATTTCCTACCAGCGCGTAATGCCTTTACTGCGCAAGCCAGGGGAACGTTTCACGAAAGGACGTGTCAGACGCTTTATCCGACAAGTACCGAAAGTTAGTGTGGTAACAGCACTTCTCAACCAATCATAATCAAGAAATTGTCGGACGAAATTGTTGATGAAACGCTCCCCCGATACCTAAATTCATTGTAGAAATAATTCTGACTAAATGTGATGGGATCTGTGGTCAGAAGGGTGTAGCCTCGGTTCATTTTGGGTGCAGAAAACAAAGCATGTTAGTTATACATTGCGAGTATTTGCTTATATTTTTAAAGGGTTTTTTTTTGTGTGACAAGGTGCAGCGACAAGGGGCGACCACCATTCCTTCAGTTTTTAAGTAGGGTATAAAAAAAAGGAGAGGAAATTAGTATGAAGGAAAGGGTGAGGATGAAGAAGTATGTCTATTATGATAAGTTTTATTCCCATAACCATAAATTCCCTCTGTCAGTGAAACAGGAGGAAAATATGTCGTCATAATTTGTTGTTGCCCCCCCCCCAAAAAAAAAAATGAATAAATGAATGAATAATAAAATATGAATATAAAAATGATGAATAAATACATAAACAAATAAATAAATCAATGAATAAAAGTTATGTCACCTAAAGGTCTATAACCTATACCGTAAGGGCACTAGTATTCAACCCGTTTGGAGAGTTTCCTCAAATATATAGAAATATAGAATTTACCTGAATTTCAGACCCGTCTTATTTCCAAGAGCAAATGCTGGTTATTCTTTTTCCGTTATTTTTTTCTTCAACCAGTTGACTGTGTGCGCGGGCGATCGAATTATACGGCGACGGATTTTGGTACTAGTATTCAACCCGCCGGCACTAGTATTCAACCTAGCGATGAAAGATGGCCCTGTCTCTCAATCTGCCCTTGTCCCATCCGACTATGGACTAGACCATTTGAGATGAGACCAAACAGGGAATTAATCAAAGCCAGAGACTTACATAGATCTAGATCTAATTTAGCAATCTAAACCCTTTTGAGATTTGCTATCAATCCTCACTAGGTTGAATACTAGTACCATTTAGTTCCAAAAGGCCATCGCCGCATAATTCGATCCTCCGCGCATACAGTCGACAGATTGACAAAGAAAATATCGACAACAGAAAATAACAAAGGTGTGAAATTAAGATAAATTCCCTATTTCTAAATATTTTGGGGAATATGTCAAAATCTTTGAATTATGCCGGGTTGAATACTAGTACCCATACGGTACTTGTTAGTTTGATTAGGATTTACCCGTGTAAATGCAGTAATATTTTCAGTGGTGGTCATGGTGGTTATAATAATTATGCCATAAACTGCACACAAAAAAACGTAATAGGTGCCAACTTTTAACAACGGATTTCTCGTACAGCATCCGTTGGTCTCGCAGTGGACGTAAAAACTTGAGAAGAATTCAACGAAATCACAGTGAAGTAGGCATGGGAGAATTCAAGTAAAAATTGTCCCTCGAAAAAATACCTGGATTCACCCATTTCACTATACCATCGGATGTGATTTAATGGACTGGTTACTCGAGGCCTATCATTCAATTAGTCTAATGCTTCCGAAACCTACTTACGTTTAAACCACTTATTTCTCCAACCATAACAAGACGAGGAAAATGTTAGGAAACCGACTTTCTGCCGTCTATTGTTTTAAGGCAGCTCCATAATTCAAATTGCTAACACAATTCCATAGACCCATTAGCTAATCACAAACAAATTGGAAGTATTCTAGATCCGGATTACGTGGCATGGTTGTCGATAATACTAAAACTGATCTTCTTTCTATTTTATTTCCACGGTGGTAAGAGTGCTAGTCTTTATTTTTCTTTTTTTTTTCATCAGACAGACAGAACACCTCCAATATCATCATTTTGAATCACATTTTCGCTGTCATTATTGCCACCTAAATAATAAACGATAATTCATAATTCAATACGGACCTGTGTTAAGAAACGCTATACGTCATGGCTAGCGCCATGAGCGTCTCTGAACGGTGTATGCGCTCGACAAGACATCACTATTATTATTATTATTATTAATATTATTATTATCATATTATTATTATTATTATTATCATTCTCATGTTTACTATTATTAGTATTATTATCATTATCATCATCATCATTATCATTACTATCGTTAGTATTAATGTTATTATTTTATTATCTCCTTCAACTAATTCTCCTTGCATCGCCCATGTCCAATGATCTGTTTATACGTTGATGTATAGGCTATATTTTTTCATATTGAATGTTTAGATAACTTACAAATTTGAGTATTACCAGTGCTGAGAACAGTACCTAAATATACAGGGTTACATTCTGTTTGAATTCATTAATTTGTTCCTTCAGTATTGTTTTCATCTATTCATTGATTTAATCTATTCATTGGTTTCTTCAATCATTTGCTAATTTCTATTTCTTTGGGCTTGCGGATTAAAAAAAAAATGTGTTTAGATATAGCTGATACCCACGTTAAAACAATATTACCGAGATGCTTTAAGGCAACCGGTCGTTTCGTGCCATATATAGCCACCACAACAAATTTAATAAATAAACACACAACCTTATATCAATCATGTAACCTTGGTTTGTAAATTTGTATGAACCTAACCACCACTGGATAAAAAATATGAAATGGTATTTGTTTCCACCGACAGCGGAAACATTACTACACATTGCTAATCCCTTGTCCTTTTCTTTTCTTTTCAGCTCCTCCATACCTTAACAACCCTTGGAACAGAATAACACGCAACTGGTGATGTCATCACTACGTCATATGTTATCATCTTGGTGTATTATATATATTTATATCTTGGCTATGAGTAATTTTATCCACCTTCGTAAGATTATAAATGTTTGTTCTTGTTGTTTTCTATCTATTTTCCGATCAAAAATTCGAAACTTTTCTTTCCTCTGTACCGTTGCCGTTCTTAAAGGTCAAGTCCACCCCAGGAAAATGCTGCCTTGAATAAATAAAGAAAAATCAAACTAGCATAGTGCTGAAAATTTCATCAAAATCGGATGTAAAATAAGAAAGTTATGACATTTTAAAGTTTCGCTTATTTTTCACAAAACAGTGATATGCACAACTAGGTGAGTCAGTCGATGATGTCCATCACTCACTATTTCTTTTGTTTTTTATTGTTTGAATTATACAATATTTCATTTTTTTGAGATTTGACAATAAGGACCTACTTGACTGAAACATATAGTATTAAACAATACTAATGCCACATGTTCAAGGAGGAATTAATCGTTGTATCACTTGCCAATGAGGAGAAAATTTGAATATTTCATATTTGACATAATGAAATACAAAAGAAATAGTGAGTGGATGACGTCATAGTCTCCTCATTTGCATACCAGCCAGGATGTGCATATAACTGTTTTGTGAAATTCAGCGAAACTTTAAAATGTCATAACTTCCTTATTTTACATCCGATTTTGCTAAAATTTTCAGTGTTATGCTTGTTGAATTTTTCTCTTTTTATGCAAATCAACTTTTTATTGGAGTGGACTTGTCCTTTAAGTATTGTTTCTGTGTACTAGAGAGAAAAAGATGGCGGAATTTGAGGCACGGGGATAATATATATAATTTCGAAACGAACACCACATTTCAAAATGAAAATAAAATTGTGACAATGAAAAATAAGAAAACACAATAGGTTCATATCTTACCACATTCCAATACTATCCCTTCCTTTTTTTTCCTATTTTTTGGGGGGGTCCCAAGCCCCAACATCTATACGCCAATGTATCGACTGCTAGGATAGTGAGACCTCACACATGTCACTTTTCATTCTCCTTCTTTCATTCATCTCCTTACCGGCTATTTTCCCTTCCGTCTCTCTCTCTCTCCCTTTCCATCTCTCTTTGTTTCTTTTCACCCCCGCTTTACCCCACTTTTCTCCCAAACTCATTCATTTCCCTTTCTAAATACTCTGCACATCGTTGTCTGATTTCTCTTTTGCCTCATCTTATGATCCCTTTCTTCATTATCTTTGTCATAAAATAAGTATTTATTTATTTGAATGTAAGTATTATTGAGAATGTGATATAAAATGGCTGTATTGCAAACTCGGATTTATACCTCAGTCACATTTGCTACGGTGGCCGTATGGCGAGTCGAAAACAGCCGTTTTAACATTTTTTGTACCAGCTACATGTAGATGTTTGAATAAAAAGTGAATAAAACGGCTGTTTTAGACTAGCCGTACGGCCGCCGTCGGGGAGATGTGACTGTAGCATTAATTTAAACTGTGGTTAAAGTTTTGGTCTGACTATGGATAGCCAATTGGTCACATATACATCTCTACCAGTAGGGAGCCTCCACGATTGATCTATTATCTCATTTGACTCTTCAATCATTCATAATTAGTTGTCTGGAACATAACTTAAATAAATAGTTTCTTCACTAAGACTTAAAGTAGGACGAAATAGCAGAGTAAATTGCAGGAATATGCAATGTGAACAATTCTGAGATTTTACGGCTTACAATAATAATGCAGAGTTAGACAATGGTGTAACTTAACATAGACTTCCGTGTACGCTCAAACATGTAGCTTCATAAAAAGAAACGCAAAGTCAGGCTATGTTAATGTAGTGTACAAAAGAAGCATGGACTAGTTGTTGTAATTTACAGGGACCAAATTGTAAAATGTTAGTAATTCTGAATCTGATAGACTGATGTCTCAGAGGGAATGAGATCTGTTCTCTCTTTTCAATGTTTTTGAAGAGGCAGAAATTAGCAAGTTGAGAAATATCCTTCAAAAACAAGATTATTCAAAGAAAGATTGTCAAAAGTATGTGGTGTAAAAGCTCATGTGTGATGTAACTTTGTACATTTTGTTGTGTCTGATAATTTATATCTTGCTCTTTAACTTTAATTTATAATGTAAATTGTTTTGCAATGACTGTTAGTGTTGAAATAAAATTTGGGAAAAAAATGCTAATGCTCATCGAAATGCCTGTTAGTTATTTTGTTCAGAACAGGACTATAAAACAAATAATTTGATATAGAGAGAAAGAGAAGTAGACGGGAGCAGAGCAATGAAGTTAGTTAATAAGGAAGGAAGAAAATGGGGTCGAGTGAAACGAGTTTTGATTTTGCACGTGGGATGCAGGAAGATATGACGAAGCAGTGACGTAATGAGCCAAACAATTGAGATTCAAGACATAAGAATATTGGGAAAAATTTGTAACAAGCTGTGAGCGAGAGAAGCGAATGAGCAAAACCTTCTTAGAGACATGTGGGTCACATTGATTCAGCTCGCTTTTCGACTCCCAGACACAGGCCGACGCCAGACAAATAATAATAATATTTTGAAAATTGCCTTATGTATCTTATCCTTTCCTTTTCTTTTTTTTCTCCTTTTTTCTTTGTCGTGAAACTTTTTTTTTTTTTGGGGGGGGGGGCATAGCCACAAGGCGACCCCGCTATCTGTATACCACTGTGAGAAAGAAAGGGAGAGAAAAAAGAATGAGGATCAAAAAGCAATGAGAGCAAGAAGATATTATTAAGGAAATGTAGTAAAATATAACGAGAATTTAACATTTCCGTGAGAAAATATTTTTTTATCAAAATACCTATAAAATGACATAGGTAGACCATAATGAAGTTAACTACAATAAAATCTGGCATTTGACATCCACAAAATAACTGCGCTTGATGGGGGTCATTATCAAAGAAAAGTAGATTTCATTAACGATTCATTAATTATCTGAAGTGTTTTCAATCTTGTGAATAGAAGTTCATTTCAAATACGGGCACATTTCTGTTGAAGGATAAGGCAAAGAACATGACAATTAGAGAGAAAGAGAAATAGACGGGAGCAGAGCAATGAAGTTAGTTAATAAGGAAGGAAGAAAAGGGGGTCGAGTGAAACGATTTTTTGATTTTGCATGTGGGAGCAGGAAGATATGAGGAATCAGTGACGTAATGGGCCAAACAATTGAGGTCCAATATTGGGCAAAAAAAGAGGCCGCCATCAACTACAAGCTTAACCGCTCACGATGGCGGTCTCCTGCGTTCATTTGTTTATGCTGCTTTTTATTATCATCCTAATGTGAAGTATATGCCCAAATCATTTTTTTTTCTATTTATGTAATGTGAAGTATATATACCCAAACCATTTTTTTTCTCTAATTATTATGTTTATGTTGTAAACATTATGGATTGGTTTATATATTGCAAACAATGTAAATACTTTTTGATAATGTATTGTGAACGCAGAAATAAAATAAAACAAACAAACAAAATTAACGACCTTATTACTGGAGTATATCCCATATGATTGCCGAAAATTTTACACATTAATACTGTAACAATCTCAGCCCCTTCTCATTTTTTATTTATTATTATTATTTTTTTTTTATTCATATATTTTTTATTTATTTATTTATTCATTTATTTGTTTATTTATTTAGTTATTCATTTATTTATTAATGTATTTATTTATTTATTTATTTATTTATTTATTTATTTATTTATTTATTTATTTATTTATTTATTTATTCATTTATTTATTATTAGTATTAGTATTATTATTATCACCATCATCACTGTTATTACTATTATTATTATCATTAAAGCTGTGCGCACCAGAATCGGTAGACTAGCTTAGCCGGGGTAATATAGGAGCGCCTTGAGCACCTAGCAAGGTGGATACGTGCGCTATACAAATCGTATATTATTTATATTATTATTATTATCATTATTATTATTTTTTTATTTATATATTTATTTGGGGTTTGATTTTCCCCAGGATGTTCTTTGCGAGGGTAAAGGATATAAGAGCGTACAATGGCTTCCAAGTGATTGGTTATTCCTAGATAGAGATTTTCGTGTGGTCAACCCACGGGCTCTACCGCGATTTAACAACTTAGCCACACCTCTCTCCCTCAGGGATACGAATGTCACCCTTTTTTCAGTATGTTGTAAAAATGGTTTTAGGGTCTATTCGTTAATGACCACAACTCCTAGAAATAGAACTATGACCGTGATGAATGTTTTTGATTAAATTTGAGTTGAGAAGTTACAAGAATCAAAACATACTAGCCCTGCTATCTGGGGGATCAGCTGTACTCTAACGAGTGTCGTAAGAGGGCATCTAATTATTACATTGTATTCACTGAACTATTATGAAAATTGAGTTCAGGTAATTCACCACCTGGCAGAAATCTCGTTCCTTTAAAGGGTATAATTTCCACCCAAACACAATGGTTCACGAATCAATCAACCACTGAAATAAACGTTTTCATCCATGTCCACAAAATATCATTCTCAACACAAAGTATACATCTTTAAAACAGATGAATCTGCTTTTAGACTGGGACCAATTTCATCAAAGGACTTATCTAAGCGAAATCGGGGAAAATATATTTACAATAAAAACATACATATTTATAATGATTGCTACTCTAAGTGAAAAAGAGTGGAACAGTGTAAGAGTGTTGTCGTTTGCATGAAGACGCACTATTAAAGATTCTGTCCCATCGTGCATTGTGCCCATAAAAACTATAGACAAACCGACCAATACCAATGAAAATAACGTCCTCGCTGACGTTCGGGGCCCCGCAAAACAAAGGGTAGCAATCAATCGCTAAATGAAATGGCCTATCAAGATCATCGTTGCATGCGCATTTTGCTAAGTAGACTGACTAGAAACCAATCAGAACGTTTCTTTCAAATTAGCAAGTAGTCTGTTACTGGGCTCTGGAGTCAGTTTCACCGGTGGTGCTATCGCTATGGAGAACCAGAAAGGTATTCAAACTCTAGGTGGCGCAATACATTTTCAACATGCATCAAATATTGACTATCCGTTGTCGAATTGTTAAACAATTATATTAAAAAAATCATTTGCACTAGGTTGGCCTTCGTCAGAATTAATTGGTAAACTACAAAAAAAATAGAACAAATAATAAGCGACAAAACAAAAGCTGACATAACCATTATAAGAAAAACAGCAGAAAATAATATGGATATCCGCTCTATTTTCTTTTCATTTTGGATTTAATTGTAATTATTTTTATTTTTGAAGTACAATATTTTTTGTATGGATGTGGAACAAGATTTTGAATAAACACCTCTTTCCATTTGTCCTCATTTTAAGTAAAAGTCCCCTATTTCTTTAGGAAACCTCATTAATATATAATTGGTCATCGCCGACACTTTGGACTAAATTGTGTAATTTATCATGGTGCATACAGGGCCCTTTCTGTATAGACGAAGGGTTAATTTATTCTCACCACCAGCCCTTTCAAGCTCAACTCGTTACATGGGATGACGTCATGAACGGATAGCTTGTAAAGGCCGAGAAGACATTTGCCTTCCAACAAAACCACAAATTCAATTTTGGTCTTCCGAATAAACAAGGTAACATTCGTTATGGTCAGCATAAGTTACAGAGAAATGGCTCTTGGCCAACCCCGACTACAAGATAGGAAATGTGCCCATTACTCTTTTCAACCTTTTGAAATAAGAGAAATAGATGATGCAACAAATTATTCTGTTTCTGTTAATAATAATAATAATCCGCTTTTATGTAGCGCTTAATACATCAGAACGACGTGTCTAAGCGCTTTATAGACATATTATTACCCCTGTCAACGGATTCAATCAGTCATTCCCGCACACAATGTGTGTACATCCTCCACTCCCTGGGGAGTATACCAGTCAGTCGCCAGTGAAGCACACTACATTACTAGACAAGCTACAATGACTTTCACATCCTACCGGGTACCCATTTAGCACCTGGGTCGAGAGTGGCAAAGTGTGGATTAACGCCTTGCCAATTGACGCCAGAACCGCGGTTGGATTCGAACACACGACCCTCTGTTTACAAGGCGAGAGTCAGAACCACTACACCACGGCTCCTCCTCCTCTGTTATTGTAACTCTCGTTGGAGCTCAGCAGGACAGCTTCTTGCTGGTATAATGCCAAGCTGGTGCATAACCAATTACCAACATTTTACGTTTAAGTTTAATTAGTCACAATGGCTGACCATAGACGACAGAAGTTACTCTCGGGTCTTTTGATCAAATTGGAGACAATGGCAGAGCGCGGATTCGAACTCACAACCTTACGGTTATAAGTCCAGTGCTCTATAACCACTGGACCACACGACCGTATTAAGTAATTGCATGTCATCGACTGCCTGGTTCTGAGAAAGCTTCCATTGGATGCAAGTGGTGCGGCGCTTTCAACATTTTGAATATTTTATCGACATTTTCCCTAGTTTGTACTGAATTCAGTACGATGAATATCTCTAGTCTTGGCAATGCATGGTCTTATCATATTACATGTATTAAGCTTAATCTCTGAATGTAATTATAGGGTCATATCTTTTTCTAAAATAATTCTGCTCAAGGTGCATTCAATCACTTTCTTTATTTCTTTCTTTTTCTCTCTTTCTTTCTTTCTTTCTTTCTTCCTTTCTTTCTTTCCTTTAAACCTGCATTTGCGAATTATGTCTTCAAATGTAATTTTTATTTGTTTATTTGTTATTTGTTGAACTGTATTCTAATCTTAGTGTTCTTTTTAGCACCCGCTAAGGAGGTGAGTCTTTTAACAGAAACTTTATTTTCTTATAATCCCCAGGCATTAGCTGGTATTCTTTCCCTTTGTGTGTGTGTGTTTTGTTTTTTTTACTTAGATGTTGTACGTTGGATATGATATGATGATTATTTTCAATGTACTGAATATGACTATTGTTTCGAGTATAATGTGTACCTGGAAATGAGATAAAAATATATAACTCAATTCGATTGATATTTCACACGCTTCCTTGTTTCACCGTAATAACACAGTGGTGGTAACATTTACATCGGTGAAACCAGATCCATATGGGTTTGTGCGTGGCGAAAAGGGTGTGGGTGTGGGTTTGGTGTGAGACTGGTAGAATTGTTTTAGTGCATTCACATCATGCCACCTTTTATATCTAAAGATGTCGAAAAGAGTCATGGGTCATTTCTTATTGATTCGTAGTCGGGGTACACCAAGCTTGCTAGGAGATCTTTCTGTGTAACTTATGCTCACCATAACGAATGTTACCTTGTTTATTCATAAGTCGAAAATTGAATTTGTGGTTTGTTGGAAGGCGAAAGTCGGTGAGGTGTGTTTTGGAAGGTGTGGGTTTGTGTGGGTGTGGGTGGTTGTATGGCTCGGGTAGCACATGTGTAGTATTGTTTTCAACATACGTGTATCAAGAAGCTATATGTATGGTGATGTAAGTCTGGGGGGGGGGGACTCTGACGTCACATTCGGCGACCCAGACATGAGAGATATCGGAGTTTTGCAAGCATGCTTGGTTTGGCGATTTCGTAAGATTTTTTGGTCCCGTGGGGGAAAGGGGCGACAATCATCCAACATTTGAGCGGAAACACCCCCTCCCCCACCCTTCCCCTTCCTTGTCAGGAGATCTCCGTCCATAGTTGCAAAAAGATCACTTGCAATTAATCATTCCAAGTATCCATTTTTAGCAAATTTGAAACTGGTAGAGTATAAATGTTCGATTGGATCAACGTTCGCGTGCTGTCAGTCTATTTTAGAGTCGGTTTCGTTGATGTGACTATAGCATAAGCGCATAAGCGGATGGTGAAAGGCGAGATTGGGTTAAGGTTGAAAAAAAATATCAGAAAATTATTTTGTTAAATGACGATAACGTCGATGTCTTTTGGGGTTCCTGTTTCCAAACTTTATCCAACATAAACGGCCTGAGGGCAATTTCGGTGTTCATCAAAACCACGGCAGGCCACTCATCTTCACACTGCAATCACATGACCCGTACTAAACGTCGTCTTAATACGATGAGTTCAATGAGGACCTCTGACGTCATTGACGTACAGGTAATCCAGAGGGATGTGGCGTGTTTGATGAAGCAGCGAAAACCATAAAACCACAAATGACATTGAATGAGTCTCGCCCGTAGCCTCCTGCAGAAAAATATTCGGATCTACGCGGAAATTACTTGGTGTTCGCTGCTAAAAATAAAGGATTTGCGTTTTATGGGTCTCTGCATCGTGAAGTCAGACTAATCGTTCGAAATGAGAAATTGAATTCCCCTCTAAGGGGGCAGCCACACCGTATACCGACGTTCCCAGCTGAAAAAAAACACAGTTTCACACACAATGTGATCACATAGTGGACTATGCTCAAATTCAACGGTGTGAAGATTTTTTTTCACACTATGGACACCCCAATAGCGTGACTGTTCACAGCGTATTCACACGGTCAACTTTGTGATCATGTGATTCGCACTGCTGAAATACTCAAATTTAACAGTGTGAAGGTGATTTCACAATGTGTTCCACACTGTGAACACACTGTGGCACACACCGTAGGACAGCGCTTCCTTTTCAGTAGGGTTCGGAGGCTATGACAAGCCGTTGTTAATATAATTTCTTGATATCCATTAACAACACTAATGGTTCTTCGTATAACGAATTTTGAATTCTTGATATGTTGTGTCATTGGGAATGCATTTCTTGACACCAAGAATGTAATGTTTAACATCAGGTAATCATTTTAAAAGAGGAAACGACTGGCCACACGTCCAATACGTCCAGGTGTGAATACCCTTCATATCAGGTACATACGAAACTTGACATAACAAAAAAAAAACAGTCTTTTTTCTCCGATATTTTCTGATAATTATTTTTTAATGAACGATGCGCAACCGCATAGAGATAGGCCCTATTTGACAAATCCCAAACTTTCAAATTGTTTAGTATGGCTAGAAATTCTACGATAGACTAAGAACATAGTGATCAATTTGAATCCAAAATGCATTGATATCCGCACCTTTTTATAGAGGGGCCAGGTAACATACCCAAAAGCGATGCAGGCATGCACTTTGAAAAGAAATATCCTTATATTTGCACCTCACCCCCCCCCCCCCCCGTCTGATCCCGGTGCCAATGTAAGATAGATTTATGCAACCACAAAGGTTGCGACGCGTTACCTTATACTCAACAGTGCAAAACAAGAGAGGATCTTTTTTCATTATTATTATGGTACCCATAGGATGACTGTAAAAATAGTAACAAAAAACGGCAGAGGTTCGTGCATTTCTCTACGAAGTTTGTTGTTCAAAATAGTGTCTTTTTTTCTTGAAATGTCTGCTGCTTTTAATTCCATACATTTAAGACATTTTGACATATAACAATTATGTATGAAATATGGCTCTTGTGTAAAAAGTATGTCTATACATAATTGGAATCGGTATGGCACGGTGGTGGACACCGATGTAAGATGTCTGCACCTTTAACACCTTTGCTGCCGGGTGAAATCAATACAAGAACAAACGAGGTTAATACAGGATTGAATACAAATGTTGTTCTAATCCATGTTTTCCATATGAGTGTTTCATAAAACCACGTGTAGAATGTTTTATCGACAGTTACCATATTAACAGTCAGAGCGCTGTGCGTCCAAATCAATAAAAAATCACGGAAAGTTGTCAGATCTGACAACTTTTCAAACCATATTGATGAAACCAGTGTTTCCAGCCCCGAGCGGAACAATGTGATCAAAATATGTTTATATTCAAAGCTTTCGTTATCAATAAATATATGTTAAAATATATTCAAGCTTTCGTTATCAATACTGTCCAAAATAAGTTTTCCCCCTAATTTTGGACAATATTGATAACGAAAGCTTGGATATATTTTAACATATATTCAACGCTTTCTTTATCGATACTGTCCAAAATTAGGGGGGGGGGGACTTATTTTGATCACCAAATTGAAACACTTTTCATTCTCGGTTGGGGAGACGAGGCAAACAGGGATGCGTCTTACCACCGTACTTATTCAATATACACGCATAAATATTAGTATTGAGAAAGGTCGGAGAAGAATATTCAGACAATTGGTGAAATGAGGGGGTGTCAACTTTTAAATGGACAAATGACAGTACAAGAAGTGATTGATTTACGGATGTGGCGCAGGAAGAGTTGAATGACAAGGAAATGAGGAGAAGTAAGAGTTAGAAGGGTTCATCAGAAGTCTCTTAGGAGCTCACCCGCCTTCACAATGTGTAATAATTAGAGCATGTATGATTGACTAGTTATAATATAATACAAACACAATCCTATGATGATAAGGCTTACTTACATATATGTGCTCAATATTACTTTTACCACATCTAGCATTGCTAGTTTCCAATGGGCATAGTTCTTTTATCCCATCTTGGTATAATTGTTTAAAATGCTAATTCCATGTTTATACATGTACAACCAGAAAATATTTAATCAATCATTAGATTTATGATATCTCTTATTTCCGTGTAAGCCAGGTGAAATACACATACCTCATTGATAAAATCCCTTTAAGCAGATTTACCAACCTTATCGACATCCTTTTCATTTTCCCCCTATTCCGGCACAGTTATATTTCATCTTCAATTCTTTAAAGAAATACCATTGTTTATAATTTCTGTTTCTTATTTTATTCATGCAAGCATATGAATTACTGACTTTATCCCCATAGAATTATACTGTGGTTACAATTATCCAAGATTACTGTTATCCCATGTATACAATTATTCTACCCTTCTCCTTTCTTAAATTTCAACATATAACATTTATTTTATTACTTGTACATGTCATTTTGTAATAGTCATTGTTATTGTATATTTTGTATTTTACCTTGTACAGAATTTCGCAATTCAGCCTTCGGCTGCGATGAAGTTTTCTTAATAAACCATTTCAATTTCAATTTCAATAAAAAAATGTGTAGGTAGGTACCAATCGAGCATTTCAAGTGCACTGAAAAAACTCCGGTGTTGATTTAACACCAGCCCGGAATCTATATATGTCCACACCAGAGAAGTGTTAAACAACACCAGTTTGGTTTTGGTCTTACACCAGATATGTGTTTATACAACACCAATTTGTATTAAAACAGTATCGGTTTGATTCCAAACTGGTATTATTTCAATACTTCTCTGGTGTGGACATATATAGATTCCGGGCTGGTGTTAAATCAACACCAGAGTTTTTGCAGTGTGGGTCGATTTAAAGAAAACACAAAATAAACACCCCCCCCCCTTTCATATAAAAAGTATTTATTTTTCTTTGGGCATACAGGAGCAAAAGAGAGGAAAAAAATGGTTTCAAAAGACATGATTAAAGGTAAGAAAGATATCACCGAGTTTCCTACTGGGATTTTGAAATTAAATATAATTTATTGCTCAAAAATAACATTATTGTCAGTCGCAACAACAAGAAATACCGAATGTCTTGATTTTCGATAAATAAAAAAACAAATTCAGCAATTCGTCTAATTTAAACAATTCCAATCATTCTGTCGAGTTCAATATAGCGAGTGCAACTAATTGAAATCAACCAATATCTGGATACAAATAATATCTCTATTCAAACATTTAAACGGTGATACACTGTGAAAAACGAAGTGCTAATTAAGCACTTACAGTGCTTGTATAGTGACTGCAATACGAGTGCTGATTTTCTAGTTTAAATTTCAGTGAACTAGAAAATCAGCACTCGTAGTGCAGTCACTATACAAGCACTGTAAGTGCTAAATTAGCACTTCATTTTTTACAGTGTAGGTTTAGATGACTTCGTTTTCACAAAATTAATCATTTATTATGATAATTCAAAATGTTAAGGCCTAATCGTATCCAATGTTGTGCTCTATTTTTGTGCTAGATTTCCAACAACAAGGATTAGGCGTGCTCGCCCCTTCCCTCTCTCGCCTATTTAGCCCTAAGAGAATTATCTTATTATTTTAATTCAATCAGGTTCATCTATTATTTGGACCATTTATATATTGTGTTAATATCGCTAGCCTTGCGATGACGCGGGTTCGCAGACCGGTTGATCGGCACTTGGCTATTAATAGACCCCATTGACGTTCCGTCACTTCGAACAGATGATATAAACGACCGTGTTGCTTTCGCCGCCATCACGGCCATGCTTACCACAGGTCTCCTACTCCGCAAAAACACCGGTGTTGACTTAACACCAGCCCGGAATCTATATATGTCCACACCAGAGAAGTGTTGAACTACACCAGTTTGGTTTCGGTCTAACACCAGATAGGTGTTTATACAACACCAATTAGTATTAAAACAGCATGGGTTTGATTCCAAACTGGTGTTGTTTCAATACTTCTCTGATGTGGACATACATAGGTTCCGGGCTGGTAGTAGAGCAACACCGGAATGTTGCAGTGTAACATTGAAATGGGTTATGACAAAATAGTGAGAATAATGTGTAGCATTTATGAGGCGCCAATTATCTAGTTGATAATGATAACAAATTAAACAGCAACTAATTTCCGAATGTTGTTTAGAAAGCTGCGACTATTTTGCCACGTCGTTTCAAAGATCTCGAGTACTTCCTTCCTGTTGCAAAAAATAGAACAGAGATCAGTCACGTGGTCGCGGTCACCTGATCATGCGCGAAGTTTCATGAATGGCGACCGTTTATAGCATCCTGTTCCGTCACGAAATACTAATTAAATTAACCAACTATCAGCTGTTATATGATGGGAATTAAAAGAAAAGGGAAAAAATCAGAAATCCAAGTGCTGCCAGAGAGGTGTAAAAGCGATGTGATAGTTATTTAAAAAAGGACAGAGGGAACTTTAACAGATTAAAAGATTTACGTTTAATATGCAACGCATTTTTCGGACTCGCGATATGTCACTGCAAACCACATTTTCGTTAGATTAAACCAAAAATACCCAAAGATCGATCACTTTCATTTCCCGTTTTGAGGAGGATCGAAGTGATCAACATTTGCGTGGTTCTTCGTCCTTGCTTGTGTGTCATGAATAACTGGTCTTTAAAATAAATAACTCTTAGTTGAACAGGAAATTAAAATAATTATTTGTTTGGAGAGCTTACAACGTTTGATAGTAAAAAGAGCATTTTTGCCCCCAGGTTAAATAATCATTGCAAATTGAATATGAATGTATTGAGTAGTGAATTAAAGTGTTATCATTGAAGTGGGATTATATTACTAAATTACACTGCTCAGAATGCAGCATTATGGGATAATGCTCATGATTCGTATGCCCTATTTATCAAACTTGCCATGATTCATACGAAACTTTTTTTCAAACGGCCTGTGTAAAATAAATCGAAATGTTCAATAACATAATATGAAAGCGAGAGAGCGAAGCGATGATGTGGTGAATACTCTACATGGACGTAGATGCATTGAAAAACATACGCCCCCATCGCACTCATTTATGGTGATATGTTATGGTCGAAATCACTTTCAAACTTTAAGAGCAGGGGCCGCAGAACGGTTTTCAAAGTGGGGGGCTGCGCCAAAACCACAATCACATTGTCATTTTTACGTTTTTGTACACGGTTTTGGAAAAAAGTGGGGGGTTCAGCCCCCTCCCCCCCCCCCCCCCTCGCTTCCGCGACCCCTGAAGAGTCATGGGCATACCCAATAAGTCATGCTATTGGTATTAGGAAATAGTCTGTGAACCACTTAACCTAAAAAATCACGACAACGCCTCGATTTGGAAATGAAAAAATGTATTCAATGAATAAATAATATCATAGGGTTGTTTTTCCTTTGAATAATATTATAGTTTTTTTATTTCCTTTATGCTGCTCATTTCCGTATTGTATTCTTCGTGATCTTTAGGAATCATTAATTTTCATCGGTAGCAAATAAAGATTTGCATAATTTCCGCATTTACCTGTCTAGATCTTATCTGCTTTCGGATACTCTGTATTTTACCACGAAAAAATGTAATTCCATGACGTTTCGAAAATTTGCGTATTCTGGCCGTCCCCTGAAGTATAAGACCAAGTAAATATTGTTTGTACATAAAAGACGTAGGCCTTAACAAACATTTACCTCAATGTTCGGTCGCGTTGGATGTTTATTCTAAATCATGTTCCAATAGCCAGGGTAGAAGCTACTCGGGGAGAGGTGACCGCCTCCATGCTTTCATGAAGTAGTAAAAAAGGGAAGAGGAAGAAATGGAAAGCAAAATAGTATCAAAATGATAGAGTGGTCTGGGTGGTGATTAATCCTTTAAAAATACAGTTACACTTTACAAGAAATAATATATTCAGTCCCTGTGTAAAGATTGGCCCCACTCTTGGTCTTCTTGCCCCACCCCCAGGCTCATATCGAACTGCTCTGGCACCATCCCCGCCGACACCTGAGTAATAGATCAACTCCACGGGCTTTAACTCTAATTCATATCCCTCAGATAACATTAACCCACTTCGAGGTATAGCGCAGCTTATCCCCATTCTTATATCTTTGGAAATGTGAAAGGGCAAAGTTTATCAATGCTAATGTGTGCATAAAAATACATCAAAAGTGTTAATTCTTTTGAAGGCATAAAAACGCATCCAAAACGCTAATTCTCGCTACCCCAAATAGGAACAAAAATCTCATAATGCGCGAGGCGAGATAATTTTCACTCCGTCGGGTCGTCATCACGTTTTTATGTACATATGCAAAATATATGTAAGGAAATTATACAGTCGTGTTGTCAGCTATCGTGAAATTGAATGCCAAGTCAACTTAGAGAACAGAAGTGGCATTGAAAAATTGCTTTAAAAAAGTTTATTTAAGCAATCCTTCGATTTTAATTATATTCTTCATGTTAATATAGTCAATAGGGAATAATGTTCCTTTTTGCGTTCAAATCATGAGGCCCATGTGCATTCTCGATGGATACATTTCTATTCAAAATTGACACAATTTTAAACGGTGAATGACTGCTCTCAGGAACGCCATTACCTTGATAAATTGTCTATATGATATATGTTTCTTAACATACAGTCTACGCCTTTTGAGAACGAAGACTATATATGGTTTCACAAACTACGGCTGCCACTTTAAAGGTACAATGTCTTGATAATTCTGCCAAATTCCCATGTTTCCTTCTCTTGCTAGAGACTGAACAAAAGTTTTGAATTGCCTAAAGTATAGCTACACCTTTTAACATGCGCCTTATTAAAAGCCAGTAGCAATGAGGTTCAGTCAGAATTACCCTAAAAGATACTTTATCAATTCTATTACATTTTGCTCCACTTCCGTTATACATATGTATATATATATATATATATATATATATATATATATATATATATATATATATATATATATATATATATATATATATATATATATATATATATATATATATATATATATATATATATATATATATATATATATATATATAGCTGGGGGCCCGGGTTCGATTCCCGGCAGAGACATTTTTTCGGCATCACCAATTTTTCCAAAGGGTAGATAGCTCTGGGGAACCTTGATTTAAGCTACGCCTACCATTGTTCTCTATATCCGTTTCATTCACAAAATATTTATATAAAAGAGTTGCCAAAGCTGTTGTACATGTATAATTTCACACACATATATGTATATATATATATATATATATATATATATGTATACATATATATATATATATATATATATATATATATAACGAAACATTCCCAAAGATTTTAAATGTGATGTCCCTTCATTAGATACATACAAATGGTTGCTTTTTTGCGAAGTCGTGTGACCAAAATGGGGAGGATATGGTTGCGTCACTGAGATATGAGACATTTATATATTATAAGGACTATTAAACGAAATGTTATAAATGCATCTATAAACATATCATTAATACATGTAGTAGTCATATTGATTCAAGGTTTCCATGTACATGTGTGATAAACGACAACAAAACGAAACCTAATACTGTCATGCCACGCCCACCCGTTTACAATGAGCGCACGGGTAACTCAGATCAAGACTGCAACCACGTGTACTCCGAACCAACCAAAGCTATTACGTTACTTCCAACGTGATACCATCGTTGGTGTGTAGTCGATTTCTTTGGACGGTGTGACTTTAGCCTGGCATGCTCTAGCGTGCGCCAGGGATCGCAACGCCAGCACTTAATCAAATCTTGTTGCAATCCTTATTTAGCTGTCATGACCTCGCACAGCATCTGTTGTTCCACCCCATCGATTTCTTCATTTCTGATGTCATATTCCCATCACTTAGGGCCTATAATACGTTGCAGTCACCCTATTTTAATTGACCCTTTGTTTTTATGGAGATTCAAAAGCCACATGAGGTAGTCCTCTCCCCCTCTCTCTCTCTCTCCCTCCCTCCCCCACCCTCTCTCTCTCACCCTCCCTCCTCCCTCTCTCTCTCTCTCTCTCTCCTTGTCTCATTTTGTTCGAACGCTTCCTACTCTTTCTTCATTTTCAATTACGTATACAGAAACATTTCTGCATATTCTTTATTTATACTTTCACGAATTCCTTTTGTTCTTAGCTTCTCCTTTTCCTTTCAACTAATCTGCCGTCTTCATCCAATCCGCTTTGCATAATTTCCTCATGTACCGATCTTAATACAATTCATGTTTTCAGATGTTAATCATTTATCCAATTTTCAACCGGAAAATCCTTGCATAGTATAACAGATCAAATGAGATAAACCATTATGTTAATGTTTAGGACCCCAAGGAAGAGCAGCAGTATTTTGAAAATACAGCTGAATTGGGTGATCCTCCGTTATTGTATGAATCTCTCTTGTATATTGTATATATATATATTTTTTTTAATCTGATTTCGGAAATAAAAACAAACAAACAATGTAATAAACGAAACAACATTGCTTTAATACGCCCATGCACCCCCACCCCTTCTGAAAGAAAATATCAAATTATGTTATAATTATGGACTTAAAAGCAATTTACAGATGACCAAATGCCAAAAACAGTGGAAGTAGAAACAAATATTTTCAGGAATTTTGCGTTTCGACACAATCTATCTCTCCATAGATTTGACAATTTGTGCAATTAAATCTTAATTACATTCCTGCAAGTCGGTAGGCATATTTCGTCAAATAGAATCTGTAATTAATGAAATTTATTCATGCATGATTCTATGTTCAAAGAAAAGGGAACGGATATCCGATTACCATCTCTTAACCGAAAATAAATTCTGCATCCGACAGTCAGTGATGTCTAAGGATGAGGAATCTTCCCCCCCCCTCTGAAAATGATAATCCCCCTCTTCCCCCCCCCCCCTCTCTCTCTCTCTCTCTCTTCTGATCATACATTGCTTTGAAAAATCTAGAAATGATTCGTATAAAGTTGGTTTGATATGCATCAATCTTTTTTCCAGTAAATTTTAATGGATTTTATTTAAGTCAAAATTTATTTCGCTTGTAATCTTCTTTTTAGTTGTTTGTATTATTGCAATTCACACATCCCTAAAATGTGTTACTTTGGGAATACCTTGAGCGGAAGGGTTCGAGTGGGTAACTGCTTCGAGAACTTCTTCTCTCCACGCATTACGAATTGTAAAAATATCACAAAACACAGTTATGGCATTTGATAGCGCACTTGCCCGTAGAATTTGCTGTTCAGGCATGTCAGGGGTCGGAGCATTTCATGAACATTTTCGTGCGACAAGTTGTCAGATCTGACAACTTTTCTTGATTTTGATTTGCTGTGAGGCACTGCTACTATGGTAACTGTCGGATAAAACAGAACTTGTCAGATAAAACTTATTTCATGAAATGTTCCCCTGGAGTGGGGAAAGTAAAGTAATGTGAAGAAAAAGAAGAAGCGGGGAAGAAGAGATGATGATAAAAGGAATAAGGGGAGTAGGAGGAAGGGAAGGAGGAGCAGAATAAGAAGAAGAAGAAGAAGAAGGAAAGAGGAAGTGGAGGAGGAAGGAGAAGAAGAAATAAAAAACAGCAGCAACAAAAAAAGAAAAAGGAAGAACAGGAACAAGAAAAACAACAACAACATGAATGACAGGAACGTGAAAAATAAGAACAATAATCGTTTAAGTTTTAGATAAGAGGATGAAAACGAATGAATTAGAAAATAAATAAAGACATAATGAATGCGTACGACGGAAAAGAGAAGGACGAGGAGAAGAAGGCGAGCATGAATAAAAAAAAGAAGAACAATTAAGGAATAAGATTAAAGAATAAAAGGAATAGCAAACATCTCTTATAACAATAGAATAGAATAACAGAACAAGAAGAAATAAGATGAGAATAATTAAATATGAAAGAGAGACAAACCGAGTAGGGGGAATAGAAAAAAAGATAGAGAGAAATAAAAAGGGAAATTGAAAAGAAGAGGGGGGAGAAGAGGGGAAAGAATAAGGACGACAACAAAAAGACAAAATTATGCTAGTGCATATGATATTTGACATTATGACATCTTCTTTTGATATAATTGAACATTTTTGCCGTAGGCCTTTCAAACCGACTCGAAATATTGATCCAATCTGATCACGCATCAAATCAGGAACCACTTGGAAACAATCATGTTTGACTTTTTAATGAAAACAGTCCAATTTCAAACAGCTCGATTACAAACATTTATTGAGCTCAGGGGATCAACTAGGGCGTCATCGACAATCGCATTGGCTTACACCGTGTTCATGGAAATTACAGATACGATATAGGCCGTTTTATTGCAAGCGCAAAATGATATCAATTCTATTCCTAATCCATTTTTGCTTTCACATACTCCCCCCGTCTTGACACATTAATCTTACATAATATAGAACCTTTTACAAAAGGTAGTTAGTTTTCAAATGAATTTCACTGAAATATGAAATGACTGAAAAAATACTGATTAATTCAAATTAAGGCTGACTCAGTTTAGAAAAAATATGATATTGCATCACCTCCCTAAAAACCAAAATAGATGACAATACTCATATTCTGCTATTCTGTCTACTTGTTATTAAAGATATCAATTTCCGTTACTCTTTGTTAAGGATGATTTTAATACTTTAAATTGGAGCTATGCTCGCAATCATTTTTTTTTCATTAATGCTAAGATGTTATTAAAGGTCAAGTCCACCCTAGGAAAATGTGGATTTGAATCAATAGAGAAAAATCAGACAAGCGTAATGCTGACAATTTCATCAAAATCGGATGTAGAATAAGAAAGTTATGACATTTTAAGGTTTTGCTTATTTTTCACATGATAGTTATGTGTACAATTTAGTCACATGCAAATGAGAGAATCGATGATGTCCCTCACTCACTATTTCTTTTGATTTTTATTGTTTGAATTATACAATATTTCAATTTTTACAGATTTGACAATAAAGACCAACTTTACTGAAACATAAAATGTTAAACAATGGTAATTCCACATGTTTAGGGCGAAATAAAAGTTTGTTTGACAGGACAATGAGGAGAAAATTAGAATATTTCATATAATAAAATACAAAAGAAATAGTGAGTGAGTGATGTCATCAGTTCCCTCATTTGCATACCGATCAGGATGTGAATATAACTTTTTTGTGAAATTAAGCGAAACTTAAAAATGTCATAACTTTCTTATTTTACATCCGATTTTGATGAAATTTTTTGTGTATGCTTGTTGGATTTTTCACTTTTTATTCAAATCCACTTTTTGTTTGGGTGGACTTGTCCTTTAAAATGGTATATTAACTTCGGATGGTGCTCTAATCCGGGAAAAGCCTCATACATTTATCGTGATCATGTAGGTTTAATTTTTTTTCCATTCATAATGGTAAATGAAGTTTTAGAGAAAGTGGGTAATACGCTCTCTAGGATTTGTAAACATATAAGTACCAAGTAAATAGCAATTAGATATAGATAGAGATTTTTGTAGCAATTGTTATATAACACTTGTCAGTCATGCAATAAGGACAGACCAATGGTGTTCATGATCACTGATCCTGCAAAAATGACGTTTCGGTTGCGTTTTCATCGTTAATATGACTCAAGCTTAACCAGAAAATACATGAATCATAAACGATGCAATCACGCACGAAAATATGACAACAATGAATTGCTATTATTTGTAATGATCCTAACCCTTTGATATTTTATAGTTTTAGACATACATTTATAACTGATTGCCATTGTTTCACTCGATTTTCTATAATTTCATAATCAATTCATTGCTATCATTTCAGTTTTTTTATCAGTGAATAAATTATACACTTAGTAGTTTTATAATTAGTAACTGTTCCCTTTTTGATAACTTTAATATTTCAGTTTGATTCATATTATCATTTAAGTAAAAATATTTGTTTATTTATGTTACCAAGCATTGTTATCTTTGACTTAGATTTTGACTTTATTCTCATGTATTATATGATGGTTATGTTGTTCTTTATGTTTTCATCAGGTCATTGATGACAAACAGTTTTATGCTGATCTTTTGTACCTGAATAAATATGTTCAAATAAATAAATAAATAGGAAAATGAAGCTTTTGTTTCCTTTTTGTCGGTTGAAGGAATAGTTCCGGAAAGTATTTCAATCAATCGTAGGATGATAGGGTATTGTTGCAGAGAGGTTACAGCGATAAAGAGATTACCATAAGATGAGTACCCGTAATTATTCTCATTGATTTGACTCATGTAACAGAAATAACTTTTCCATCCTCGCTGATCCATCCTCTTAAAGTTCAGTTTATTTCATGTAGAGCCAAAATTATAGAAGTCCATGATATTTTGTTTCTTTGAATCATTAGGGAGGCGATTTACAAGAGTTCAGTTCGACTTAAACCATTAGAAATCTGCCTGTTCACGACATACGATATTTACCGTTTTGCATATTGTGAGCATCCGTTAGAAGTCATTGCGTTCAGAAAACGCAAAAAGAAATCGTCAAATTTTGTTGAAAACAATGTTTTATAAAGGAAGTATTTCCATAAAGGAAGGAATTGTCTGTTCCTAAAATAAAGTTGGGTAGTAGGGTGTTGGGATGTATGTATTATGTGTTATATAGAGTTAGGCGCGGGCTCGTATGTCAGAGTGTGGGTGTGTTCATGACTTTGTATGAGTGTGTGTGTTGGTAACAAAGTGTGCCTTGATGTTGGTACGTTGCACGTGTTGAGGCGTGCACGCACATGTGTTGATTTACGTGATTGTGTGTGTTTGGCCGGAAGCGGCGTGTCCGAGGGTGTATGTAAGTGGGTGAGTGTGTTAAGTGTGTGGGTGTTCTTTGTGTGAATGAATATGTTGTGTCAGTTCATTGTGTGTGTGTGTGTGTGTTGGCGGTAATCTATAGGGTGATTATGCGGTTTTTTATGTGCTTTATGTAAGAAAGTGATTGATAGATATCTACATTTCCCTCATTTATCCACATCCTAACTTTGTCAACATAATACTTACATTCAAACTCAATCAATTTATAATCTATTAAAAAAAACTAAAATATTATTACATTTTCGAATCATATCCTCCTCTTCCCCATACAAGCTCTCGACTATTTCTCGCCTTCCCGATCTCGTCAGATTTTGTTATGAATCCGTCCCCGCAACTCCAGAGTGAATAAGCGCTGATGCGTTTCGAGGGGGTAATATAAAACCGTCTCTCACTCGACTTGAGGACAGATGTGACTTGAAGTACGGCGAGTGGCGGTGTACCTCAAACAAAACTTTTCCAGTCTAAACCAAAATAACTAAATCATATTTAAGACCCGAACGAGGACGAAGTAAGCTTGCCTGAACAGGACATCTGCGCAGGGATTTCCATCTTTTTTTAGTTTTAGTATTTTTTGGTTTTATTCTTGTTTCATTTTTCGAGGAGAGGCAAGAAGGATTGTCAATACAAGGTAAGAGAATGAGGTGATGATTACTAGTGGTGAATTAAGAGTTGTAATAGGGGCAAAACATTGTCAGCAGGTGTACTCGGCTTTACAGGGTACATTTGCTACGAATAGCCTCACTGGAGAGGAGGAATGTGAAAAAGTATGGAAGTAACTGGTGCCTTCCGACTATTCATCTTTATTTCAATTAGCTCCACTAGGTCAGATAATGACGAATCTGTTCACATTTCAGGGACGCATTATCATGATAAAATTAAAAGTGAAATTGATAATGGTGTTTTTTTAGATGCATGCTGAAGGTTGATATTAAAAAAATGATTGTTTATTTCAGTTAATTATCAATCTCAAATATGTCAATGAATTTAAAGTGACTACAATTACGGAAAGTCATTCTTGAAAACAAAGAAAATTAGAAAATAGATTGTGTACGTTCGCTTTTTTCCATTTCTAATCTGAAGTCTAAATTCATGGGGTAAATTGCTAATAAAGCAATGAAGATTTGTATGAAATAAAAAATTTGTATCGGTTCAAAGTTAATGTCCGATTCGTATTAATGAAATGTATTTGTTTAAACTTAGATTCATGGAAATATAAATGAAAGCTTAGTGAATGATAAATCATTAGATTTTGTTATACTATGTAATGAATATACATTAAAAAGGTATTACCGGAACATAAAGCCACGCTGATTCATTGAAATTGGACATAGTAGCAGTAGTAGTAGTAATAGTAGTAGTAGTAGTAGTAGTAGTAATAGTAGTAGTAGTAGTAGTAGTAGTAGTAGTAGTAGTAGTAGTAATAGTAATAATAGTAGTAGTAATAGTAGTAGCAGCAGTAGTAATAGTAGCAGTAGAAGTAGTAGTAGTAGTAGTAGTAGTAGTAGTAGTAGTAGTAGTAGTAGGAGGAGGAGCAGCAGCAGCAGGTACCTACAACCACCATTAATAGAGAAATCAGATGTAGTAATAATAAAAGTTGCCTGATGTCTTTTATGCGTGTGCGCTTGAGTTTTGCAGGCATGAATCAAGCAGATATGATTATTTACGTCTGGGACCGATCTTTGACGTTACAGGCGCACGCCACAACGCTTAGTTGTTGCTCTTATTGCTGTAGTAGAAGTAAATGTGATAATACATTGTACAAAAATGAAGTGCTAATTTAGCACTTACAGTGCTTGTATAGTGACTGCACTACGAGTGCTGATTTTCTAGTTTAAATTTGAACTAGAATATCAGCACTCGTAGTACAGTCACTATACAGGCAATGGAAGTGCTAAATTAGCACTTCATTTTTTACAGTGTGTGTGCGCTTGAGTTTTGCAGTTTTGACTAGAGCTCGAACCTTTGCATCAGCTCATAACCTCCCCCATGTAGCCTGGATTACAGGCGCACGCCACAATGCTTAGTTGTTGCTCTTATTCCTATAGTAGAAGTAAATGTTATAGTAGGAGCTGGTACGCATAAGCAGTGTTATCTACAGTAGATATGAAATCAGTGGCAAATCCAGGGGGAGAAGGCACATCCGGCCCGTGCCCCCCCCCCCCCTCGAGAGTCATAGTAAATATTGTTTTAATGGGAATATATATTTCATTCACAAGTGTGACGTTGCCCCCCTCCTCTCCTTTTTTAGAGTCACAACCAAACTTATTTTAATTCATACACAGGTGAGGACCTTTTTTTTGCTTGCTTGTTTGCTTGTTTGTAACATTTTACGAGGGAAAAATGACCCTCATTTTTTTGTGAAAACCCTTTTGGGGGTTTTCTTTGCTTGTCCAATTTTCCTTGCAAAAATGTGCCCCCCCCCCCCATTATTTTGGAAAATTCTGGATCCGCCCCTTCCTTAAAAAAAAAAAAAGTAGTAGTATCAGTTGATGCTTTAGAAATAACAATAACCGAAGGGGTTGCTATAAGTAGTAATAGTACAAGTGGTAATAGAAGTCGAAGAATAAGCATAAGCATTTGTGGTAGAAGCAGAAGAAAAATGTAGGGATAGAAATATCATGAATATAGTAGTGGTGGCAGTAGAAGAAGTAATGGATAGTAGTAGAAGTTTTTGTAGGATTAGCAGAAGTAGTAATAGAAGTAGTAGTAGTAGCAGTAGTAGTAGTAGCGGTAGTAGTAGTAGTAGTAGTAGTAGTAGTAGTAGTAGTAGTAGTAGTAGAAGAAAAAGTATAAATAGTAACAAAAATTGTGATAATATCAGTATGCACACTATAGTTACCATTGTTAACATTATTGTTGTAATCGAAGTAAATTTAATATTAGGATCAGTGAGGTTGAAGCAGTGTTATCATCAGTAGATGTGTACTTAGTTGTAGGAGTAGTATGAGAGTACGTTAAAGAAGTAATGATAGAAATGGTATAAGTAAAAGTAGTTGCGGCTCAGTGGATAAGTCACCGGACTTTGAACCAGAATGTCCGGGGTTCAAATCCGACAGCAGCACTCGCGTCATTTGACAAGGTGTTTATCTACATTTGCCACTTTCCACCCAGATGTAGTAAATAGTTACCCGGTAGGAAGGAATTCCCTGAATGCTCGTGCGTCCGATCAGGATAGCCATGCTAGAGCTGGGGTAATAGTATGCAGCGCCTAAACATTTGTTTTTAGCGCTATATAAATGCATCATTTTATTATAATTAGAAGTCGTAGTAGTAGTAGTAGTAGTAGAAGAAGAAGTAGAAATAGTAACAAAAATTGTGATAATATCAGTATGCACACTATAGTTACCATTGTTAATATTATTTTTGTAATCGAAGTAAATATAATATTAGGATCTGTAATGTTGTAGCAGTGTTATCTAAAGTAGATGTGTAGTTAGTAGAGGAGTTGTAAGAGAGTATGTTAAAGAAGTAGCGATAAGTAATAGTAGTTGTGGCTCGGTGGATAAGTCACCGGACAGAATGTTCGGGGTTCAAATCCCACAGCAGCACTCGCGTCCTTTGACAAGGCGTTTATCTACATTTGCCACTTTCCACCCAGATGTAGGTTACCCGGTAGGAAGGAATTTCCTGAATGCTCGTGCGTCCGATCAGGGTAGCCGTGCTAAAGCTGGGGTAATAGTATGCAGCGCCTCAACATTTGTTTTAGCGCTATATAAATGCTTCATTCTATTATAACTAGAAGTAGTAGTAGTAGTAGTAGTAGTAGTAGTAGTAGTAGTATAAGAAGAGTAGTGATAAAAGTAGACATAGAATTAGTAGTGATTGTTGGAGAAGTAGGATTTTTCGGACTAATGGGACATTAGAACGTGATTCCAGTAGTAATAGTAGTAGTAGTAGTAGTAGTAGTAGTAGTAGTAGTAGCAGCAGCAGTGGTAGCAGTAGTAGTGGTAATATTAATAATAGTATTAGCAGTAGTAGTAGAAGTAGAAGATGATGTCTTTGTTGTAATAGAAGAAAATGTAACAATAGGAGTAGTACTTGCATAGAAGCATTGATCTATAGTGAATATGGAATTTCCTATTTTCGAAAATAAAGTAGTTGTAGTGATTGTTAGAGAAGTAGAAGTATCCGCTGAGTAATGATTAAAATGAAAGGTGTTTCTGAATTGTAGCAGCCGTTTTAGTAGAAGTAGTAGTAGTATTATTATTATTAGTAGTAGTAGTAGGAGGAGGAGGAGGAGAAGTAGCAGCAGCAGCAGCAGTAGTAGTAGTAGTAGTAGTAGTAGTAGTAGTAGTAGTAGTAGTAGTAGTAGTAGGAGTAGTAGTAGTAGTAGAAGTAGTAGTAGTAGTAGTAGTTGTTGTTATTGTTGTTGCAGTCTATTATGATTATGATCTATAATAGATCTAAAACTCTAAGGAATTAAAAATACCCTAAGCTTTCGTACTCTACGCCGATATTGATCAAGTCATTTTTTCCGATGTATGATGACGTGTAAATGGTAAGCTTTTCTAAGGTACTATGTAATTTTGTATAATATGGGTACCACATGGCAATTATTGTAGTAGCAGCAGATCCACGACCTTTCAAAGGGGGTGCTTTATGTCCCCAAACTCTGAGAAGTAAAAGCAAACACCAATAAAAAAAGGTCAACACCCAAAATGAAGGATTCTTGGTCTTCCCAAAAATCTGACAAGCAAAAAAAAAAGATTGTAATCGTTCCAAAATGAACGTATTTTTTCTTGCATTTCAATTTTCGAGGGTGTGCCCGCACCCCCCCCCCTCCCCTCCTGGATCAGCTCCAGTGGTGGTATGGAAATATTTTCTTTACATTTGGTTGAGGTGGTGGTGCTCATTCTTTTTTATCTGATTGCTAAAAAAGCAGGAACGCCTTTTGATACAATTCTGCGATTATCTCTTAACATCTTCTTTAGTCAGGCGTGCCAATGACGTAGTTTCATAAATATTAGAATGAGCAGCCCTTTGTCACCCCTCTCCCCTCTTCCCGTCAATAAAAGTGACCCGTTTGCATTTATCAGTACTGCAATGTCCTCTGGCTGTTGAGGGAAAAGGGAAAGCACTGTAGTCATTCAATCTATCATCCGATGCTTAAAAGTGGGCGTTTAAAAACAATTATTAATGAGAACTTTACGACTACTTCGTATAAGTCTACTAGAGATGAAAAAAAAGTTCACGGCCTTTCTGCGAACATTTGGAAAACTATCTCACACTGATAAAGAAGACAGATTGTATAATGTATCTAAACACTGCTCTTCGCTGATACGTCTTGGATACACCGAAAAGGGAAAAAAACTTTTTCGAATCCACTGGTTGAAGGTCTCATATACCGTGTATACTGCACAGAGATAAGCATCCGTGGAATTGCGCACAGACATTGGTTCAATATTTTCTCACTGATATTTCTAATATCCTGTATTAAAGATCACTTTTGCAGATCAATCCTCTTCATGAGACTATTTTAGTCAGATTCTTCCTAAAATATCTTGTGTAAAATATCTTCCTAAAATACCTTGTAGGCGTGTAGCTCATTTATTTCTTTTTAAGCATGTGAAGTGACCCTTCCTAAGGCTGCGAAGAGGTAGATAGCAGAGTGACTCAACGAGACGGGCTGTCAGGATTGCCTTTCCTAAAATATTTTGACAGGCAATTCAGACATCACTTCCCTTTACAAGGATAACCATTTCCTAATTACATCGAGGGGAATTATAATCCGGTCACTACATTCAGTATCTAATACCCCTGGGATGTACAAACAAATCGTCACTATGCCCACCCTAAATCCTTAATCAGGAAATAACTTAACCATTCGAATTACTTAAATGATGGCCGAATATTGGTCAGCTCTTTTAGCGATAATAGGCCAAACATCTCGGATGACAGGCCCTCCGAGATAGCAAAATATTTGCCCAGCGCCACTGCGCGTTGACGCTATGTTCATGGTGTAAGCGGACACAGGCAAACTAAATAAAAAAATGTAGCTTTGGGGGACGTTTTACGAAAGACGATAATTTTTAAAAGGTGAAATTGTATTCGTTAATGTTGTTATCGCTTGAATGTTCCATACTTGTGGAACTTGTGATGTGGAGCGTTGGGGCCCAGTGGATTAGTCTTTTGACTTTAAAACAGAGGGTCGTGGGTTCGAATCCCAGCCATGGCGTAATTTCCTTCAGCAAGAAATTTATCCGAATAGTACTGCACTCAACCCAGGTGAGGTGAATGGGTACCCGGCAGGATTAATTCCTTGAATGCATGAGCGCTGAAAGGCAGCTCGAGCTAAAGCCAGGGTAATAACAATAATAACAACGCTCCTTGGAATAGAATATTTCTAGATAGATGGCTCTATATAAATGCCTATTTTTATTATTATCATTATTATCAGTATTATTATTATTATTATCATTATTATTATTATTCTAGTCGTGGATTTATGCAGGTTATTTTAGAGGACATTTTGAAGTGTTAGACTTTCATATTGAGATGATTAACCTTACGGGAAAGTGATGTGAAATGGACGACTGAATAAAATATGTTTAATATGGAATCCTGCGCTTCATTCGATAATATTGCTGAATGACATCCCAGTACATCATACCACTCAATCCACTTGTAGTAGAGATCATAGTGGACTTTGGTGCCATGGTATCCTGATGGGGAGGGGGCGGGGGTTGGGCTTGACGAGTGAAGGGGTGAAGATATTGTTTTCTCAAATAAATAATGGGGGTGCAATAGAATCAAACAGTCCAAACTCTTGTTTTATGTTCTTTTTCTTTCTTTTACCTTCCCTTAATGCCAGCTTTTCTTCTTTTTTTTTGTTGAATATTTGAAAAATCGGAGGGGATGGTCACCCATATGCCCCTCCCCGTGGCGGCGAATTTGGATGTAGATGAAGTTATATAATGGGCAGCTGACCCAAATACAAATCCCCTCTCTCCACCCCCCCCCCCCCTCTCTCTCTTTCTCTCTTTCTTTCTCTCCATTTATCTATTTTTGTCTCATGCAAATCGAACCAAAGTATCGGTTGATATCGGAGTCCTACGATATCCCGGTATGACCGGGACATCCAGGCTATCAATCTAAACGAATGCTTTCTTAGTAATACCAATGGTTCATTAAATCTTCAGTAATAGAAATCTAATGGGGAGTATTAGGGGGGTAATAGGAATAATACCCTGGGGGAAACTACCATCGTGGCGGAATGCCCGGGCCATTTCGCGATAATGGATCAAATGGGCAAATTATATTTACCACGTGTAACACTTAACGAAATTAGACGATAATACGTGTTTAGAACTTAATAATTGTGACGTACGTTTTGTCAGATAACATGGATAACGACACTTATTCTGTTCTGTCGATATAAAACAAAAATGCTGGGGTGATAAATTCAAGACATAAATGATAGCAACAGGGGGAGGGGGTAATTATATATATATATGGGGTAATTATATATATATATATATATATATATATATATATATATATATATATATATAATTACCCCCTCCCCCTCTTCTTGCATATATATATTTATTTATTTATTTATGCAGGAAGAGGGGCGTTAAAGATTTATCTAAAGCCTATTCAAGATTCAAGATTGTTTTTAACTGTTCGTTACTTTTCCACAGACAATTATCCACCGTAAATCTCTTCTTATTATTCCTCTTAAATGGATGTTTATTATTTCATTTAAACTGTCTACTTCATATAGGTGAATGGCCCAAGACATTTATTAATACTAAAAGCTGTTATAATAATTGTGGAAAAACTCCGTGACTACTTGATGACGTCAACGATGATCTTGATCGGAAATTCAAGAAGATTTTCTCCGTATCGGAAACAAAACATTGAAACAGTACTGTTATCTATTCCAATCCTGTAGTGGAATATAATGGCCCTTTTCAACGGATTATAATACGATTTATAAGCACGAAATCACTGCTTTGAATGGCATTTTTACGGTAATCGTCGATTTGTACTTCAAGAAAATGACATCGCTGTATTTCCTGAATAGTGTTGCTTGCTTGTCGCCCAGTCATATTGTCTCCGCTTAAAAGCATCAACCGGCCCTTACAAAACGAACAACAAAGCATTTATATCTATTCTTTCAGGAAATGTAGGTAGTTTATTTTATGGACGCAAAACCATAGTTGAGTGGCATCATGAATGGGCAAAGCCGCTCTCAGAGCAATTGGTTCGTTGAAAGGGATATTGAGTTTTTCAAGGCACATAATTTTCTTCACTTGTATTATGCAGTTCAGAAATTTATATAATACAACTTGGAGCGATTTTCTTGCATTATGAATGTACTTTAACTTTTATTGTATTCGTTTCCATGTAAATCTTGGACAAATCTTTACACAGCACATCAATAAAAAGTAGGATTTTTTTAGATTTTGTTTTAAACGCAAATTAAAAGCTTAATTATAAAATAGTCCTATGATTCGCCGGGGCTCTTGGTCAAAACAAGATTATATAGGGTATGTTTGTAATATTTTTTTAGGCCAAAAACTGTAGAGGCAAACACTCAATGATAATATTGTAAGAATAATTTTCCTATCTTTTCTTGACGTTTTATAGAATGAAGATATGATGATCGTGACATAGGACTATACATATCGCATAATTTGTCACGTACACGACACAATTTTAGACCACCTAATGAAATTAGATTGAAATATTCCAAATTGATAACTATTGACGTATACCTAGAAAACACGTCATCTGTACTATACATTCATATATTTTCATATTATATGTGAAGCTCCAAAGAATAATACTTGGGTGATGCAGGGTAATGTAGGGTGATGACAACAAAACCTTGACAATTATACTCCCCCTTAACCCTTACCCGTCACCCCCCCCCCTCTCTCTATCCCTCTCTTTCTGTCTCTCTCTTAATATCTCTCCCTCCAAAGTTTTGTTATCATATTTTCAATTGCACGTCCCTTTCTTTCTTACGGCAAATTAAATATTTTTATCAGTACGGCAGTGTACTGACGTCATTCAGTTTCCAAGGTTAATACATTCTTTATATTGTACATTCATACATATACATGTAGCTCTACTTGGAATAATTTGCTACTTTTGACGTTATCATACGTAACCTAATCGTTCCAGTTTGCCGACTTTGCCTGAATGATATATTCTCTTACGATTATTAATAATAATGATGATAATATAATAACGCTGAAAATTAACAGTGATTGTATAGCGCATATCACATTATGGTTGTAACGTCCCTATGTACTTCCAAAGGACTTGGAAATTATTACCTTGGCTTGGCTTCAGCTTGGCGGTCGTAATTACTTACAGCGCACAAGCGTTTCAATGAATTAATTTCTACTGTAGGTACCCGTTTTCCTCACCTGGGTCGAGTGCAGCACAATGTGGATGAATTTCTTGCTAAAGAAAACTACGCCATGGGTGGTATTTGAACCCCGACCCTTTGTTTCAAAGTCCGAAGACTAATCCGCTCCTCAGCACTACTATTGATAACTGTTGTAATTAATTGGATATCTGGCAAGGTCATTATTTAAGTCAGGTCTGGACCACTTATCATAGACTATTATATTGGGAGGAAATACAGTGGTACGAATATTTGAAACAATATCACCCATCACGTTCCACACCATCGAATTATTTATCCAAGGCTATTTTGAAAACCAAAATAGCCTTGAAAATGATAATAAAATAAATTTCACAACCTCAATTTTTCCTAAACAATGTTTAAAATAAGTTTTATGATAGGTGTTCTATTTTACAATTCATTTTTACAGTATATCAGCTATCTTATAAGGATCTATTGTCCCCTCTGAAACAGCTAAATTTGAGATTAGTTTAAGAAATATTATTTCCCTTTCTCACGTTTCCAATGGCCCTTCTAGAACATATTAGATATCAGCTTGGAAGCGGGACTAGGGGCAGTGTGTCCACAGATCCATAACAAATTTTCCGAAACTGAATCCCAGATTTCCCGAAATTCATAGACATTTTTCAAGTTTGATTTTTAACAAAAATAAGGCAATATACAACAAGCCTAAATTTAGTCCAAGTGATCAAAATCAGGGAATTTAGCATTTTGGGTTCACGTCTTCTTTAAGAATAGGGAAAAAATATGAAATGCAAGCGCGGAAAATTTTTAGCTACGTATCTAGGTTCTTTAAAAAAATATAGCATGAACATTAAAATTTGCAACGTTTAATATGTTAATTGTAATTATCGGATTACCCGGAATTATCTAGAATTTTTTCATTACCTGAAAATGATCCGGATTACCCGAAACTGGGGTAATTTCCTTTACAGTGGAAACACTGACGAGGGGAGAGAGGGTGGTGGATTCTCAAATCTGCGCACGCTCTCTCCAAAATGAAGGAGCGGGCATGCGCAGAACGATCTACATGTAGATTACTTTTAGTTTTCTTACACAGCACCTTAGTTAGCATTGGGATTTAAAATAATCAACGCACAAAGTAAACGTTTTGATGCGATGTCAACAATGACCTTCATTAGTGTCACTTAAAAGATAATAGCCACGAGGAAAAGGACAAGATCCTTTCTATAAATTCATTTCAAACGAGACTATTCTGACAAAAAAAATCAAACAAATATTTACATATTTACAAAAACATCGAAATCGCCAGCCTACGTCAAAAGTATACTATACAAAGGAAAGGTTGGCTGTCAGTCACAAAACTAATTTATTTTCACCGCCTCGTTATCCTCTTACCGCATCACTCTTTAAAATCGCATGTTCCTTGTGTGTATATACTTACATTATGTTGCTTGTTTTTCCTAAATTGCCACTTCATGTTTCTCGATGGCAAGCGCCTTGGGGATTAATAGTAAGTTAATCATTCTACACGTGGACGTCAAACATAATGGATGATAATACATGTGGGTCGCTGTGGGCGGGCTTCAGGGCAGTTCAGAAGTTTTTGATGAGCACCCAAATGATTGATGTAGCAGTAGTCATGGAAATGAGCTTTCAAAAAAAGGTTACCGCAAATCCCTGTAAAATATGAGTACCAAGCACAAGAAAGTGGAGAATTAAATAATAAAATCAGTGTAAACCATTATAAACTCTCATTTGCATGAGATGATATTACACTTTGCCACTGAAAAGATCTGTTATTTAAATCTCGTATTCAATATTCTTATTTTGAAATTCATAATAATGATAATGATGATGATAAGAATAATGGTATATTGACCCAAGGTAACCACTTCAGTTCCGAAAAATAATCTCCCAGCGGGTCCTGCTATTTTATCAACCCGGCTTCAGCTCGGCTACCTTGGCTAAGAATCGAACCCACGCCCCTCAGATTGGAAGACCAGAGCCATAACCACCAGACCAATCAAATTCAAAACGGAGACCAATAGAAATCAGTTCCGATGGGCTAATCTTTCTGAGATACCATGCATATGGAAGGTTAATTTCTGAATTCAATAGTAACGAAGCCATATTCATCTGTACTAGGAATGTCATTCCTCCCTCAACTTATAAACACTTTCGTAACATCGCTTGATTTTCATGATTTTATCCTTGTCCAATCCCTTTCTCTTTCTCTCCCTTTCTTTAATTATCAAGTTATCTGTCTCCGGCTCTTCCCTTCTCTAATGCTTTCTATCCACCCCCAACCCCCCCCCCCCTGTCCGATTTTCTACTTTTCTCCGGCTAATTCATCTCTTTTCTACACTGTAAAAAAATTGGGTAACATTTTTACTACCACGAGGGTCATTATGTGTCCAACCAATTTTGGGAAGTATTTTACCCAATGCGGGAAGCATATTGTCCAGTAAGGTTTAAAAATAAGCAGCAATTACTTTAGAATGGGCAAAATTTCCATCACACTTTATAAATAAAAATGCCAAAAAGAAATGCCCAATGTTGGTTTGACACATAATTACCCTCATGGAGCACTTATACCCAATATTTTTAGAGTGTATATATTTCTTTCCCCGTGCACGCGATCACACACACACACGCACCCCCCTCCCCCTCACACCCTCTCGCACACCCACGCATACTCCTTCTCTTGTTCTCTCGCTCTGTCGTTCTCTGTCTTTTTTTCACCGACTGCCTCTCTATCATCCCTACCCCTTCTTTCTCTATTTCTCTCCTTCTATTTCTTTTCTTTTCTCTCCCTATGCTCCTCTTCAACCCTGTCGATACTAATTCGATACAGCGGTCAAACACACAACATCATCAGCGCGATTTAATTCAATTATCGGCCATAGAGAACTCCTTGTCTTGTAGCATCGGGACCTTTTTTCTCTCTCCCTCTTTCAGTCGTATTGTCACTTCGCTATAACAAGAAAGGAGACATAGAATTTCATATAATCAATACAAACACCTGATGGCAAAGAACCTTAGATCGAGTTGCCCCTATCCGACCCAACTATCCAACAATACACTTTTCTTCAAGTGCCCTCATATTTAGGGTTTATTTCTAATTGTCTAATGGCAATTCGTCAAATAGCCAACTCGTCTATTTTGGTCTACCATCAGTTCGTCCACTCACCACATGATCAACTTTCATTTAGTCTAACGCCATTCCGTCTAATAACCAGTTGGTCCAATGGCCAGTTAGTCCATATTACCATTTTGTCTAATTGGACTTAGTCTTAAATTGAGCATAGTGAATGAAAATGAAATGGATATTAGACCAACTGGTTATGAGACGAAATGGTGATTAGACGAAGTGATGATTGGGCCAAATGGTTGTTAGACGAAATGTTGATGGACGGAATGGCATTAGACTAAATGAAAGTAGACCATGTGGTGAGTGGACATGTTGGCAGTAGACGAATTGGCAATTTACCATGTTTAGAGGGGGTAGACCGGGAGATATGATTATTTTCATTTCAATCTTGAAATTGAATTGAAGGAACCCAACGCACATGTAGTAAATTTCTTTGATAAATCCAAACCGCCGCCCATTCTAATTTGTTTCTGTTCTAATCTTTACGAACTAGTATGAACGAAGTGGAAATATATCGAGTTCAATATAGCTAGATAAATTCCCTGTCACCCGTTTTGTTACCTGCTCAATGTGATCTATTTAAAGCGTTTAAAACCGATTAACCTTTCTATGAAATCTTTCTTGCTACGGAAATTGACCCATCAGTGTTAATACTGTCAGGCGAAATCCCTAACATCTATCGATGGCACCTAAATCGTTAGCATCAAAGGATCCTTCGGTACTGATCCTTGAGTGGGAGAATGCGTTATGTATATCCAAGATTATTTTGAACGAATTTCCATCCATTTCTCTTCGGCAAGGGGTAGGTTTATTATGAAGTATTAAATCGTGGTTAGGCGGGAAAAAAACACGAATACACAAATGAACATTAATATTGCACTCTGCGTCTCCAGAGGGGGTGTTATCGCATATTTTGATGACGTTTTGTTGAGATTTCGCTTGCAAAATTTATATAGATTTCTTGGAGAAAGGTTACTTTACCTTTGTTTCGTTTTTATTCAAGGAGGGCAGCCAAAGATTGTTAGGCACTTTTTACAACCATTTTTTCGGTTCTTAGACTTGTTGTCGTTTTTTCAGTTTTGTTTTTATTTTTGTTCTTTACTTTTGTCAGAAAAAATGCGCAGACAAGACATTTTGCTGAAATTCGGGACTTTTTTCCCTCACGCATGGCACACGAAACGTTGATTTTTGTTGATGAACTTTTTTGTTGTTGTTTAGGCGGTTTATCTGAATCATGATGATTTGATATGAAAATACACACACACACTATGTATGTATGTATATATATATATATATATATATATATATATATATATATATATATATATATATATATATATATATATATATAAAAGAGAAACAAGGTTGAAACTTTCATGCTTTAATCCAACAAAATTTATTGAAGTCCACAAATTTTCGACGAGTACATACCGTCTTTATCAAGTGTATGTACTCGTCGAAATTTGTGGACTTCAATAAATTTTGTTGGATTAAAGCATGAACGTTCAACCTTGTTTCTCTTATATATATCATGTATGTGGGGAAAGTTGGGGCAATATTTCGCTTTAAAGGTTAAACGTGAACCTTCTTAGAAATTTAAGACCTGAAGGTGGTACAGTAATTTCTTTTGATAAAATAATTGAAAACCTAAAAGTTTGGGAATATTCTACATGATCGTTCGCTCTTTGTCGGAAAAAATTGTAATTCTGTTACAGCATCTTATTGATGGGTTAAGTTTCCGATGCTCTTCTCTCTTTTCAACACATCATATCTATCAATCTTTTTAAAGCATTTTAGGCAACCACAGGGGCGGATCCAGGATTTGCCAAAGGGGGGGGGGGCAAACTTTTCGGATTAAAATTTTGACAAGCCAAAAAAAAAAGGTTTCGACAACAAATTAAGGGTATTTCGTACCCGAAAAAAATTTGACAAGCAAAAAAAAAGGAAAAAAAGGTCTTCAATTTCAAAAGGGGGGCAAATCTCGGTTTTAATGGCATTTTTACATTACAAATTTTAATTTTTCTTCTCAAAAGGGGGGGGGGGCACGTGCCCCCTGTGCCCCCCCCCCCCCCCCCCCCTGTGGACCCGCGCCTGGGCAACCGCTAACTTTATGGCTGACAGTGCCTCAAATATTTCTAATTCATTATTACAAATAAATCATGCAATCCTTATTTGATACCATAATGTCCTGCATGCCCTTTTCTGGTAATTAGGCCCTTCTCACTTATGGGAGAAGCAAAAGCTTTGTAATCACTCCTAAGCTTCTCTCAGCTTTTACTGACGCAATAACCGGTCATTATGAATTTCTCTTACTTCTTCTCACCTTCCCTAAATAAATAGATTGGGTATCGATGGTTTGATCATTGAGGTCAATGGTTTGATACGCGACTATTTTTTCGTTTCCACTTTTTTCCTCGCCTCGAAGCAATGATAAGTGACTCGTTGCAGCTATTACGGGGATGACTTAAGTCGGGCCATTTTTTTTTTACTTCGTGAGACTTCTGATGGCCGTTCACTTCATTGAATTTCCCCTGTTTTAGGATAGGCCTATGACATCTTGAAAGCAACAATATTTTCCACTTCTCGACCACCGCTATCCCCCCCCCTCTCTCTCTCTCGCACCCCCCCTCATTCTCCCATCCATTTCTATCTCTCCCCTTCCCTCTCTCTGTCTGTCTCTCCCCTCGTTCCCCCTCTATCCCTCCCTCCCCCTTTCACGCACTCTCTCTCTCCCCCCCCCCCCCTCTCTATCTTTTTTATTCCTCCCTCCCTTAAGATTCTCCCCAGTTTGGTTAATGTATTAAGATATTTCTTTATTCGTCTTAGAACTTCATTTATAAGGAAGTATTAAATGTACCAAATTTCCATGTTGATGTAAGTATTTAGTATCACAGTAATTTGCGTATGAAGCGAAACAGACATGGTGGAATGTTCCCTCAATATGCCTTACATGTCGACCAAGATCAGTTAGTGCAACATCTGGCAGCAACCAGTTTTGTTGCTGCCATGATTGCGATTGTGTCTCCGATTTCCGGTTATCTTCTACGTTACAAATGGAAAAGATAATATACCCCGTCGAAATATCATAACAACATCATTATTAATTATTTCACGGGGTCCTGCCTGCCTGCTTTCCCCCTCATCATATGCTCGTTTGGAGCGACCAGCAGCCCGTGAAGCGCAAAGGACTATAGGATTGAAAATAGAAACAACGAAAGGAGGCTGTAATGAAGATACCAGACTTTAAACCGGAAGTCCCAAAAAAAAATAGAAATAAAAGTTGAAACATACATAGCAGCACTTCCCCCTTTTCAGCCTTTGTTCCGATAGTTAGGTACGGTGGTAAAATTTTGACACGACCTAACACAAAAAAGACAAAGTGAAAAGATGGGGGGGGTGAATTGTTTTAAATACAAACTTTACCCAAAACGCCATTCGTGTCCCCTCAAAATATTTGGATCATTACGCCATTGGACATGTTGGAAAAAATGTAGCATTTCGACCGAAAGCGTTATGCCAACGGAAATTGACAGAATCAGTTGAAATTTCCAAGATATGAACCCGACACGCGTGTTTCTACTTTTTTTATTTTAGAACATGAAATGGATCACTTTAAAGGCGACAATCGAATTTGCAAAAATGACATTCATGACAGGAAATAAAACACATCGTCCATCACATACCTCTTGAATTATTTTACCTTCGATTTGTTGGGCTTATTTCTAGATTCGAACCCACGACCCTCTGATTAATAGGCAAGAGTCACTGCCACATGGAACTCCATGGAAAGCGCCACCAAAATCATACAAAAGATCAATGATCTTGAAAATTGCAACTACACTTTTTTAATGATATCCCCGATGTGAAATATTTTTTTAATTGTAAAGAATCATAAATTCTGTCCGTTTAGAACGAACTCACTTTTTTGGGGTACGCAAAATCAGTTTTACATGAATTTACCAAAGTTTTAAAGTTTATGCAGTTTAGACATTGAGCATAGCGATCCTTTTGATTTATCATGAGTAATGAGTCATAGAAATCATAACAAAACGCACAGTAAGTGTATTCATTTATTGCATTTCAGACTAAAACTTCTAGTGCCATCTATATATTTCATGAGAACTGTTGAAAAAAGTTATGTATCCGTTGGGTACTCTTTACATACGTGTTTCATATGCTCTATATCCATCGAGCATCCGTCCACTGTGATTTCATTGTTCGCCCATTTTGTCCATTGTCTGGAGCGGATGAAAACGGATGGAACCATCCCGAAATGTTGCTTATCCGCTGTATTCGTTATGACTGATGAATACGTTTTGTGTCCGTCGGCCAGTGGGACCAGACCTTTATCTTGCCAAGCCAAGTTACATGTTGACATGGAAAGAATAATGATGCCAACTTGATGTTACCCTTACATTATATCTCGCCATGACGACATATCATTATATAATCGGCTTGGGTATAAACGTATCACGCCATGGCGAAATATAACATTTATGCGTCATCTTGGCAATATAAACATATCTCGCAATGTCAACATCATAGTTATGTCGACGTGGCAAGAAAAAAAATGTCTCGCAGTCATGTCAAATCGATGAAACTTAAAAAAATCTTGTTTTCGTTGCTTCTTATTCTTTTTTCATGTCTCTCAGATCTGCACACACAGAACATACACCATGAAAGTACAGAGCGGACTTTGCATCTGCGCGTTGGCCATTGTGACCTTATCGATCGTAGCGGAAGCGACCTATGACCTCCAGAGATTACTAGGCCTTGACGCGGAAGACCAGTATTCTAAACGAGACGGCACCGACCTGGACCAAGAATTCGAAGGAGAGTGGGAGGATCTCCCATTCAAAAGAGGGGTCGGCACCCAAAAGTTCATTGGTAAGTCATGTAGGCCTAGTCACACCAGCGAAACCGACTCGAGACCGGCCAAAGCTTTGACATTATTTCCTATGACATATATGTACCGTCGGTCCATTTGGAGATTGTTTCGCCGGTGCAACAATGGTATACAGTTTATAAATACAACTACTAATCTGATTGGCCAATATAATTGTTAATTGGTTGTGACGTTTTACGTCGTCTAAAATCAATTTCAATATCGTTTGATAGATACGTACCAAGTAAGCATAACGACTAGAATAAGGAGAAGAAATACTGCGGGAAGTATAATTTTATGTCTGTTCGGAGTACCAGCCAAGTTGTGATTTATTCGCTCGTAGGTCTACGTCCGCAACCTCATGCAGTGGGCTCCATTAATGTTTAGCCTCTCATCAAAATAATGCGTAGAGGGTGCTGACTAGCAATTACATATTTCCACCATCTTTGATATTATGCCATGTTGTTTCTTTTTTTTCTGTGTAGCGTGTTTCCACCCTGGCCTACGGACAAAATGTTTTTGCGATAGAACGAAACCAAAATACAGCAAGCACTATTTCTATTACTGTAGAGGTGAGTATGGGTATTGTGTGTAAATAAATGAGAATTGGCGACAATTCCCACTTTTTTTACGGGCTTCATTTTGACAAATAGGGAAAGTTCAGACTGAACTTGCATTACACTGCCGAAGAGAACACAGCGTCACACAATGTTTTCACAGTGTTTATACTCTGTTTCCATAGGGTTAAGACTATATTGGCGTCGCTTTACAACGAGCCGATAATCTCGTCTGGTGTGGCGCGATAGGTAAAACGATGCGCTATTATGAGCACTGGCGTAAATCCTTGTGTCACACTCACACCTATTGTTCAGGGGGGGGGGGGGATCTATTGTTCCATTCCCCGCTGAACAATAGCTTTGACGCAAGGATTTACGCGAGTGATTATGAGTTCGCTGCAGTCAAGGTCATTGACGCAGTTTCGAATCTCGTTTTGAGCGATTTTTCAAAGTTCTCTATAAAAAATAAAAAAAAATTGTGGCAATACTCTGAAAAATTCCGAGATTTGTAGTCTCATTTAAAGCCTCCAGAACAGACTTAGCCCTTATCGTATGGTTATGAGTCTGCCGAATAAACGTCAATAGAGTCTTGAAACTTCACATGGTGGACTATGTGAAGATGTGACCACATGCTATCCTCAAATTTATATGTATAAAGATAGTTTTACACTGTAGACATTACCACAATAAAAGTAGGCCATATTCACAGTGTATTCATATGGTGGACCATGCGAAGATTTGATACTGTTAAAGGGGTCATCCAGGCGGAAAATAACTACTCTAAATATTAAATATAGTAAATTTCACAAAGCAAAATGCTAAAAATTTCATCAAAATCTAATTACAAATAGCAAACTGCTGAATTTCAAAGTTTATTAATATTTTGTGAAAACAGTTACATGCACATCGTCGAGAATATTCATTAGGTGGGCTGGTGATGTCACAGCCCCACTTTCCTTTTTTGTTATGTTGTTACTTGAAATCATAGTTATTTCATATTTTTATACAATTGTGTATGACATGTCTCCCTTATAATAAAACAATTTGCAGCAATGGATATCTTATGCAGTTCATCAGTTGCCAATCATTTTTTTTGTTTAGTTATTGGAGGACAAAATTTGAATAAACATGATTCCATGTAATATTTCTTTAAAGTGGGATATGACGATATCAGGTTGCTCAATGAATATTCATGAAGATGTACATAGAACTGGTTTAGCGAAATAGGGGCCCCTTGGTAGAGCAGTTTTGTAACTGAAAGGGCTACCCTGCTGAGATAAAACGGAAATAAATAGATTAATAAATAAATAAAAAATAATAAATAAATAAATGAATGCAAACCTTTATTTACGATTGATCCTATTGTCCTAAGCTATATGCATAATGTCCTCTGTAAGCAAAAAAAAAAGCAAACTGAATTTTCAAAATATCGATGAATGCATGACTTTACATCATATCTATTGATTCTGTTTTCGATATTCCCCTGCCATTACACGTTGAAAGTAAGGGATTGTGCCATCATGAAAATTGTTTAGAATTTGTTCTTGTTCTTAGGCTTTACATGGGTATTTTTACCAATCTATCTCTTAATTTCAAACTTGGATTTGATTATTTCTCTAATTCCCTTGATATGTCAATGTATTCCTTTATATCGGGCAAAACAAAATAATGAATGATCGGATAATGTATTTGTGAATTGAATTGAATTGAATTGAATTTATTTGAACGTCACTGGCATTCGCCAACATTTTGTTCAAAACAAGAAGTACAAAATAATACAAAAGAAATATATACAATTCAAGGAATATAGGCAGATATTTGTGTAATTCTTGCCTCCCACTTGTTTTAATCTCATCATCATTTTATGATACAGTTATATTCTTGAAATTAAAAGAGTTGATACATGTGCCGTATGATTTAGTATCATCCGATTAATCATGTTAAACTAATCCTCCGGATCGGAAGAAAATTTTCGAACTGAGATATAAGACTTGATAATGTCACGATTGACTTATTTGAATATTGTAGGCAAGTACCGATATTCATCATTTGTTATCATTCAAGAAAAATGTTAAGACTATGGGGAAACTATTCCGTTATCATGTTTATCTCCCTTTACTTTGGATTAATCATTGAGAACACGCAAATGTCTTCCTCATCAAATTACGCAGGACAGAAAAGGACAACTGATTTCTTATTCCATGAAATATTACAATGATTTATTTTTGCTTGTAGTACAAAATGATAGTTAACAAAAAGAATAAGAGAAATCCAACGAAAAAAAAACATCTCTGTACATTAATATTGACAAGTACCAACCGCAGAACATTACGTGTTTGATGAATTGATCGTTAAGCTTAAGAGAAGAAAAGATTATGTTGAATCAATTATAAGAGTGACTTCGTCATTCAATGCTCATCATTCAAAGTAGACTCATTCTTTCTGTCATTATTTAAAAATATATATATAATTCTTATATTTCATCTTAGCCATGCTAACATCTGTTAGGATGTTTTGTAACGTGTCCTTTACAATATTTTTTTTTCTTTCATTCCCAACCCTTTCTTATATCCGTTTTTCCATTGAAACATTAATCAATGACTAGGATATTTATATTTATTCTTTGAATATGCGAATATTACGATAAACATGAATATGTTGCTCAAAGATAATCCTCGAGAAGGACAAATCTATAAAGGATGAGCTGTTAATATCTTCATACATCGATGCTCAAACATAAAAGCATGATATATTCTATACTTTTTATATTATGATGTAATATATTTTTACCTTTCATCATCCTCTTTTTCTCTGTATCGCATGCCTTTTTCCTATCTCTTGCATGAGAAGTCGCCAATGACGTAGAGGATCATTTTTTAAAATGGACATACTATCGACGAAAACGGTGATGAGGAATGTAAGAAGAGTGAACATCATATATCAACTGGGATCCAAACGAAACTGCTCAAATTTTACAAGGTCACTGCACAAATTCCACTCCGCCATTATAAAACAATATTTTTACACCGGCTAGCTTTAATAATCTTTACTAGGCACATATCAATGCTTATTTCAAACAGCTACTCATTTCTATACACACCGGCTTATTCTTAAGTCAGGTTTAACTTAGACCACGGTCTAACTCTGTGCCCAAATTATGGGGAGCCAAAAATAAATTTAAAATTAAAACAAAAATATATTTTTTGTTGTTTTCATAATGAAGAGAAAAATACTTCAAATAGGCCTACGCCATTTATCATTCACAGACAATTTGGATGTGTACTTTTAGGGATTCGTGCCCCAACTGGCTCTCCATAGTTAAACCATAACTTTAAACCAGGGTTTAATAAGAGCCACTCTGTTCAATCTATCCCCCGCTTACCGTGACATCCTCAGAAGGATCTCTGTGTGACTGTGGGATTGTTCGAATCATTTAGAATGTTAGGTTGATAAACTTCCTGTACTTTCTTTGTAATTGAGCCATTCACTTAAACGTACCCGTGAAAGACGTGTGTCAAAATCATTTTCCTCGTTGTTTCTCTTGCCATTTTGTGGATTCAGAAACCGATCGATGTGATGGCCTAAAGCCTCTCTGTGATTGAACCAATCTCTTAATTATTGACATGTGCTCAGTAAAGATTATCGAATCTAGCCTGTGAAAATATCGTTCATTTTGACTAAGTGGATTTGTGCAGTGCCCTTGTAAAGTTTGATCAGTCTCTGTTAGAACCCAGTTCATAAATCAGGGACTTGCTGATTACCTGTAAAGGCTTAGTGGTATTATGCAAACCTGGCTTTATACGCTCCCATCAATTTATATATGATTTTTATGTTTGCAATTTATTTTTGGTGTTCTTTTGTTCTTTTGTCAGCTTAGATTTCACAATGTACCAGCCCTAGATCTATGATCATGATAATGATAATAATTAACTGACTTTTAAACAAATACGTGATTATTATTCGGAACAAGTGCAACTGGATCCAATAAAATAAAGTTTGGCATTTAATCGTATAAGGGCTGATTTCGACAGTTGATTGCATTGAGTATTATGTATGATCTAAAGTAATAATCAATTTTATGGGGAACTGATCAATACTTGTAGATCTACGATGTAAACGTCGTGTTTTTTTTTTGTTTTTGTGAAATTGTTTTGGCTAAGATCCTTTTCAGTGGAAATGCACAGAGCCGTTATTCACAATTACGTTCACATGGTTTGTGTTGTCTATTTTTGTTTGGATAATGTTGGCAATTCTAGTATGTTATTTATGTACCCATAATTAGCCTCGTCAATTGAGACACATTGGAAATTGGACTTTATTAGAATATCGTATACCATTTAAAAATAACGAAAAATGTGTCCTCAATATATAAAAATCGCACAGATACAATTTTTTTAGATGGACTGACAGACAGAAGATCGGAAAAGCGCAACACAAATTTAAAAATGCATTCTTCAATTGTCATGATTGCACTGTTTTGAAGCAATTGCACATTCCTGTTTCATCTTTTTGCCCTTTTTTTATTTTTTCCTCTTTCATCTTCTTGCCTTTTCTATGTTAATCAATCTATTTTCATAGCCATGCATGTTGGAATACTAAACCAAAAAATTACATTATTTATGAGGGTTAGAAGGATGAATTTAAAAAATGATTAAGTTCGATGTCTTATTTTTTTGCATATTTTGTTTGTTTTTGTTAAGTTGATTACCTATTTTCGGTTCCTTTGCATAAAATTTTATTGGAAATGTTTTATTACCCTATGCTTATTTGTCTTTGTTTTATTATTCCCATTCCTTGTACACTGTCAAAACTCCGGTGTTGATTTAACAACAGTTCGGAATCTATATATGTCCACACAAGACCAAGTATTGAAACAACACCATCTTCCATTTACATAAGTTACATATTGTATTTACATTCTTGGTTATATTTCTATATTATTGAAAGGTTTGTTTTATATGAAATTGGATGTATCCTAATTGTCAATCGGAAGAAAATAAATGTTTACTAGAATTGAACACCAGTTTGGAATCAAACCGATGCTGTTTTAATACTAATTGGTGCTGTATAAACACCTATCCGGTGTTAGACCAAATCCAGACTGGTGTTGGTCAACATTTTTCTGGTGTGGACATAAATAGATTACCTGATTACGGGCTGGTGTTGAATTAACACCTTTTTTTGCAGTGTTATTATCTTATTTGTATGATCACACTAGTAGTAGTTATCGTAATAAGCAATCCTCGCACAGAGTGTATATTAAGTATTCTTTAAAATTCATATGCAAATTTTAGTATAGTAAATGTTGTTATCATTTGTTATTTTGTAATTTTAAAGGATTTTCCTAAAATGTCAGAGGTTGATTTTCAATAATCTGAGAATCTGTTTCGCATGGCTTAAGTGTTAATGTATTTGTTATTAGAATAGGATGTATCACGTTAGCGTATGCATTCAAGTGTGTGTAAAAAACACACACATACATACATATATATAAATGAATATATATATTTATATATATGGATATATATAGACAAAGTTGATATTGTTCTGCTCAGAGTCAGTCAAATAGAATAGAATAGAAAAAAAGTCAAGATGAAATAAGAACTCCATAACGAAAGAAATGTAAAGAAATATCTTTAAAAATACATTCATATATATAAATTTAGAAAGATATATATATATATATATATATATATATATATATATATATATATATATATATATATATATATATATATATATAAAGGAAAAGGGCCCTTTGCACAACGTGTATTGCAGCGCGTCATGTTCTACGTATAGGCGTAAATAAATCAAGCATTAACGCTAGACGTAGCTTCCAAGTATCTTCCAAGTATATATATATATATATATATATATACACCCTCTCACACACCCTCTCACACACACATACTATTGTATTACCATTTATCTAATACTGGTTTCTTTTATTTACCTCCGAATACAGGTACCAGACGCCATGGCATGCTTCGTCCTGTCTGAGTAAAGTCCTTCATTTCCTCGTCTTTGATTTTCGATCATCGTTTTTGCAGCTTCTTGCTTTGCTACTTAAGATATTCCATGGATTGTGTAAGGCGGATATTTCACCAAACAAAGGGTGTGATTAATTCCGTGAATCATTAACATTTCTATTTCTGAATGGGTCTATGATTATTTGGGAAAGTCTTTTTGGTACTTTGCCATCACAAATTACTTAGCAATCATATTCCATTAAACGCTAACATAGTCATGATTTGTTTGGCATATAAAGGCCACCGCACACCTAACGACTGTTCGCGATCCGATTTTGGAACAAATCGCATTTTGCTTATTTTCTGAAAATGTGAATGGAAAATATCATTTTATTTGAGGTTAAAATTAATTGAAAGAATACTAATATAACCATTTCGAAAGATTGCAAGCTTTTATTTTTGAGTAAAGGCCAGATTAGTTTCAAATCGTAGCCAACCGTACGACTGTTATGACGTCATTACGACTAGATATTAAATTCGCTTTTATTCTAAGGAGGATGATAGCATAGTCACAGATTTGATCATAGGTATTCGTACGATGATTTAGAACATTACACAGTAAGATATTCCAAGTCTCAATATTAGCATCAAATTCTACTACATCTTATTCTGAAATCGAGTCGCCGACCAGTCGTAAGGTGTGCGGTCGCATTAAAGAAGAATGGTTATACTATTGTGCTTGACGACATGATGATTATCGTCTCAAATCATGACGACTTCTTAGCTTTGTGAGTCGACATGGTCGTGCAATTATATTTTAGCTCACCGGGTTGGCACCCAAAGCTCGCTCACATGTTGGCATGGTGACCTGAAGATAGGCCTATACGTTGTAAAAGCTGCGGTGTTAATTTAACACCAGTCCGGAATCTAGAAATGACCACACCAGAGAAGTGTTGAAACAACACCGGATTGATATTAAATCGATGCTTAACACTAATTGGTGTTGCATAAACATGATAAACGCGTATCTGGAATTAGTCCAAAACCAAACTGGTGTTGTTTTAACACTTCTCTGGTGTGGTCATACATAGATTCCAGAATAGTGTTAAATTAACACCGCAGTTTTTGCAGTGCACAACCTGATACTCCATCATTACATGTTTTGCCCTTTAGTGTTCAACTTTGGAGGATATATTTATATGGCCATGTCGGTTTTCTAAGTAAATAATCATAAGTCGATATGGCACATTAGATACCTCGAAATCTCTTAAAGCATAATTTCACTGTAAAATGTCCATATTATTGTATTAAAACAACATTAAAAATATTATTCTATCATATTTTCCGAGCGCAGTAATAAGACGGCAATCAACCCGCTAAAAATATGATCAATATTCATAGATTATCTTCAGAACAAATTATGAGACCGGATATCGATGTGTCGGCCATGACTGATTGATTGCAGTGTTATTAGGCCTGTAATCAGAACGATGAATTCGACATTCCATTCAATATATAAATTACTACATAGACGGAGTATTATGTCATATACTATACCATGTACGTATCTCTTTGCATTTAGCATGTTTAGTGTGAACGCATTGCGATGCAAAGATAAAATCTTATGAGAAAAGAACTTACTATATGACATGCGAGAATTTTGTTTTGTTTAGTTTGTCATTACATGCGTAAAGATGTGTAAGAAGCAAACAGATTGATGAGGTCCTAACTTGTGTTTTCACACAAATTCTCAACCGATTAGTTAATAAAATGTTTTTGTTAAGTTATATATTCCACCTATGCAAAGAAGGGTTTAGTCACGTAATCTAATCGGGTTAATAACGATGTATTTGTTAGACAAACTCTGACAATGCGCGTATATTCATGATACTACTTTTTGTTATTTCGTTTAATTTGAGAAAAGGGGAGGAAAGTTCATTTCATAAATAATTAATCAATTTATGGAGTGTTTTATAATGTGTCCACACAATATACGCGCTTTCTTCGATGGGAGATGACTCAAAGGTCATCTCAGTTGAAGGGTTTGATCTTTCACTGTACGGGAGATTAGAGAAAAAAGAGAATGACTGGTGATTGATTGGTCTACATGAATGTAGGCTCTAAAGGCATGAAAGGCTAAAGTGTCATCCAACAGGTTCTCCGCCAGATTCACATCTGAGCCATGCAACCGCGTGGTCCCTCAGGGGTATGATTTATCGCCTTTTCTTTTCAGATACATCAACTGTTTCAACAATAGTTTATTTATTTTTATTTATTTTATTTCCAGGCAAAAGACAATAAGAATATATACAAGAGGAATAAATTACCACCGACTAGTGCCTGAGGATGACTAAAAGAAAAACTAGTTTCTGTTATGAAGCTCTCCTCACTAGTCAGGGTTTACAAATATACAAAATAAAATCAGATAAAATGGCAATATATGTTTAGATGCATTACTTAATAAAACAAAGAACTTAATAATAAAGAGTGTTTGTTTCCATGTGCAATTATAATATCCAGTCAATATGAAGTGTTAACGTATTTAAATAAACAACTTTATGTTATTATCAGATAGTCAAGCCTATGGAGATGGAGTTGCATATATTGTGAGAACTTCAATGTTACATAAGCAGAGAATAAGCAATATAGTCGAACGTGACAACAATGATCATGCTACAAAGTAACACAACAGTAAAATATAGTATCAAAATAATTGTCATATGCATGTATACAATACTCAGAGAGAGAGAAAGAGATAAAAGTGGGGAGGGAGAGAGAAGAAGAACGAAAAGAAGAAGAGGAAGAGAAAGAAGAGGAGGGGAAGGAGGATGGGGAACAAAGAGTTTAGAGAACTGGGGTAGAATGAAAAGAAAGAGAGAGAGGCAATAAAAGAGACGAAGCATGACATACAAAAATGCAAATTCTACTACCATGAATACAGTTGATAACCTAACATACAGGAATAAACATTATGAACAGTACAAGAGCAAATAACTGCATAACAGTACGGTAATTAACAAAATGCATAAAAAAGGGCACAATATTTAAGCTAAGAATATAAGGCTAAATACATGGCCATTTAGCCTGCACAGAGTGAGAAAACAGAGAAAAGTAAGACGAATGAAGAAGGGGAAAGAGAGAGAAATTAGAGGTCTAAAAGGAGACGAGACGAAAACAATACTCTGCATGTCTCATTAAAACGCATTTTCAATTGGAGGCATGGAGAATAAGTGTTCACGTAGAGCATTAAGGAAAGGAGTCACAGATACACCAAGGCAAAGATCTCTGATCTCTGAAGGGATAGCTTCCCAGAATCTGGGGAAAGAAAAGAAACAAGAAAATTTCAGGGCATTACATCGTGCGAATTCATGGATGAAGAGTAACTTGTGAGAGTTCCGAGTTCTTGGCCTGGGTAAGATATGAGTAGGTATGTCGTAAGTTCTAAACAACGATTTTACAACAAAGGCGGTAGATAGGTAGACCAGTCTGTTATACAATGGTGGGAGTTCTAAGCTGTGTAATCTTTCATCATAAGATAGTGAATTTGCCCGATCATAAGGAAAGCAGAAACGTGTGAATCGACGTTGAACTGCTTCAAGAGAGGATATGTGGTTTTTTTGATGGGGTAGCCAGACTGGTATACCGTATTCAATTATAGGTCGACAAAGTGAACAGAACAAACGTTTCAAAATGAAAGGATTTCGTGAATTCACGATCCTGCGGATGAATAGTTGTATGGATGGATGACTAGGTAACCATTTCCGAAATACATGTTTCACACTACTTACATCCCTCATAATAAGGTTCCGTTCATGGTTCGGTAATTAAGACAACACTCAACCCGAGACACAAGAAAACAAACTTTTGCCCTTTGAAGAATGAATTTTATGATGTTGGTATAGCATCGAAAGAAATCTGAGTATCATGTATATTTTACCCATGCAAAGTGAATAAGAATCTCTGTCAACTGTTTCCTTTGATCAATCAAGGTAGTGAGTAATATTATCCATGCATATCAGTTGAAACTGCGATCAGAAAAGTAGGTCCGCTTCATGACAACTGTTTTGTATCTTGTTACGACAAGGAAAGGTTTATTGAATTTTCTTACGAATAATCATGTTAAGACTTGAAATGCAAAAGAATATCTATGCGACAATTTTCTATGTCATCATTAAATATCAAGAGTGACAAACTGTTATTATTCATTGTTGTGTAATTAGAAAGAAAATAGAAAAAAATGTAATATTGAGTAAAAAAAATTAATAAAAAAAAGTGGTTTTCCGGGTGAGAACAGTTACTCAGCAGGTATCTGGTGTCTCGCTACATAGGCCCTTTGATATTAAAATAGAAAATATAGTGTGAATAAATTAAATTAATTAAGATGGCTATTCAGTCTTATACATATATCATGAGACAATCAATGACAATTCTATTCCTGATCATTATCTATGTGATTTTGATATAAAGAGATAGGTTGATAAATTGTTATTTTGGGTGTATGCAATAAGACTATACTCGTTTTCTGCTGATTCATATCGTCAAATTTAAATGGTGAGACATCAGCTAAAATCACTCTCCATTCCTGGTCAAACAATCACTGTGTATGATTAGTCAACTGACATCATTTGTATATATATATATATACTAAATCTATTCGGGTAATGACCTTAACATAAAAAGTGAAATTGAAAATAATCTAAACTGATCCTCTGTAAAAAGGAAGAAATCTAAACAACCATTTATGTCTGTTTTAGCAGGTTTATGACTTAATTACATTTTCTATTTATAATTCGTGGATATCTATTGTACCTGAAAAGCTGATCGTATTAAATTTTCTTTAATACATATTTTTTGTATATACATGCTTACCGTTCTTGTAATTATGTGTTGACGCCCGTTACTGGGTGTTGTGTGTTTGTTATCTGTGTTTATTTTGTTGTTGTTTTTTCTGCTTGTTTAAATTTGAGAAAAGTTGTCAACTCGTACAAGTCATATAATAGTTCACGAAAAAAATAAACTTCATGTAGACATTTAAGTTTTAAAGAAGTTTTTAACAAAAAACTTAAGTATCAACGGTGCACTTAATCTGCAAGAACTCCATCTGTATTCAAATGATTGTAATGGAGACTGAATGTCAAGTATTTTACGTGTCATGTGTTTTAGAATAAAAAGTAATAAAATTATCACTTCTCTGGTGATGCCGTTTACTAAAATGTTTTATCTCGTGAAGCCCAACGTCGGTGATGTATATAATGTTTATTGGGTCGGTGAAAGTTTGAGAAGAGTTTGAAAGAGGAATGAACAAGTAGACAAGAAAACTGTAGGGTGGGACTAAGAAAGGCGAGGAGAGTTGTTAAAGGATATAGTTTACATAAAGTGAAGGAAGGAGAGTTGTACTGAAGTAACGAAAAGGCTTTTAGATTTACGACGTATATTCTGTGACAAGCATATTGAATGGCCAATGTTACTAGTATGCGCATGCGCGAGAAAAGAAGTTATTCTTGTGCGCAAGCGCAGAAAATATGTTTCTGCGGTAATCAGTGTCCCGTAACACAAAGGTTAGCGATTAATCGTACGCTTGGTTTTCACGATTGATTGTACATTGTAGTCAATGGAATCGATCGTGGAAAAATGTTCTACGATCATTGTTAAGCTTTGTGTTACGGGCCCCTGGTTAGAGAGCGCTCACAATCACGACGTAGCCGCTCCCTACAACGCACCAATTCCTTTGAAAATGCAAGTCAAATCACAACGCAGAGCTGAGAGGCTCTTGTCGAAAGTTAATGGACCGGGACAGCAGATCATGCGAAGAATTGCACCGGACGAACAATTGCAAATATGTCGTTGTCCAGGGTCGAGAGACGACGCTGCTGTCTCAGTCCACCAACTTTGGACAAAAGCCTCTCAGCTATCCATTGTGATTTGACTTACATTTTCAAAGGAATTGGTGCGTTATAGAGAGCGGCCGCGTAGTGAACGCGAAAACTCTCTATCAAAGAGGTCAAATCTAAAGCTGATTTTCGGAGTGGAAGGTGTGATTGAGAGTTAGAAATTGAGATGGAGATAGACCCATACACCCCCACACATACACACCCTCACACACACAGGCTCAGAAATACATAGCTTCCGGAAAAAAGACCCTTTCAACGAAACTACTGCAAAGTAAGAAATTAACGGAATGGCGATCCTCGTGATCATAAATATACTGATCATTCAAAAAGAAAAAAAAAGGAAATATCGAATAAATCATTCAAACTAATGAACGTTAAGTAATTTTTAATGAAGGTAACTGTAAAGTAAACAGTTTTATTAAATACCTGCTTGAGTCGCTCGGTGGTTCCTGCTTGTGCGTACGTGTGTGTCGAAGTATGTCGAATCATTTGAATTATTCCCATTTAATCGTGTGACTTCATTGGAGAAAGAGATGCAAGATAGGACATAGCGATATATTCTAAGCAATGTTTGATGAAGACAGCCATTGCATTTAGGGTAAATTGCCAATTTGTCTACTGCCAACTCGTCCACTCACCACACGGTCTACTTTCATTTGGTCTAATGCCATTCCGTCCATCAACATTTCGTCTTACAACCATTTGGTCCAATCATCACTTCGTCTAATCACCATTTTGTCTATGACCATTTCATTTTAATTCATTTTGCACAATTATTACTTAATCTAATTAGACCACATTGTATATGGACTAAATGGCTATTGGGCCAAATGGTTATTAGGCGAAATGGTGAGTGGATGAATTGGCGATTAGACCATTGTAGATAGTGGACGAACTGATGGTAGACCAAATGATAGTAGACGAGTTGGCAGAAATAAACCTCTGATAGTCGCCCTGGTCGGTTGTACAGGAGCTGATGTAGAAAATTTAAGTTGAAACAACATGGTTGAACAGACTGTTCAGCCAGTAGTCTCATCAGCAACTAACTAGAAAATAAATAAAGGTAATGTTGTGTACACCCATGTGCAGTGAGTCAAGAATAGATAAATAAGCCTGATGATACAGTATTAAGGGTGGATACAAAAATACAATAAAGGCATTAGGAGACTTAAAGGAAGGATAAGTTAAAAAGCTTTAGGGTATAAAGGGGCGATTCCATGCTAGAAAAATCAACCATTTTCTCCAAACCTTTCAACCTGCTGCCCAAACAAAAATGGAACTTAAATTTGTTTTGTGGTAATATTAAAGTACTACTGGGTAGTCATGTAAAAAATTGACAACCAACACAAATATGTTTTCCATTGATGAATTAGCCCTGGGTGAAAATGTTGCGTGTCGTACGGGACATTTCTGAGTCCCGTACGACACACAACATTTTCAACTGTATCATGTTTATCATGTTTTTTGTTGGTTATCAGTTTTTCACATCACTACCGTTTTAACTTTAATACTGACAAAAAGAAAGTTTTATTGCTCTAGTATTTAGCTAAGAGACCGTAAATTGTTGTCAAAATGTCCTTTACGATACGTATGGAATCGCCCAAAGGTGAATTGACCGGCGCATTGCATTAAAAATGCATATCTGACTGAAGCCGACCATTGCATACGAGTATAATCTTTCTAAAATATGTAATCCTCTTTTGAATACCCTTTTCCTGAAACCTTTCTGAGTTCGGATGGAAATGGCATTGATTTTTAATGATTTTGAACTCATCCCTATACCAATGGGTTCAAGACAATTCGTAATACACTCTAAAAACAAATCAGTCAAAAATTACTAGTGAATATGGTCAGCTGTGTGCAACTGTTATTCTGGTCATATTTGACTATTTTCGAGTCGCATTTTACTAGAACGGAGTTATTTCAGACTAGAATATCTGTCAGAAATGTGATTATCAGTGATTGTCATGTCAGTTGCACCCAGCTGACTACTGGTCTAGTCAATTTGACTGATTTGTTTTACTGAGAGCGGCGATAGCTCAAACTACATGAACCTCTTACTGCTTCTATGTACATTGATTTTCTAAAACTATGCAAGCTTTAAAGAAAATGTCGGAGAGTATACCGTTTCTGCCTTTTTTTATTCATTTTTTCATTCTCATTAAAGGTTTGGGGGTGAGTCTGAGAGATTTTTGGCACCAGTTTTCCGCCATCATTTGCCATGAATTCGCGTGTAAGACCTACACGACAAATATGCATGTACATGCCATCCGAGCATGTGTAATTCGTTCATTCATGCATTTTCTTTGTGAAAAAAATGGGTTAATTTGAAACAATAACTTGTTAGTCAAATGCAACATGATTTGTGAAATGGCAGAGAGTTTTCCTTTGGTTCTTTGATTTTTTTCCTGGAGATTATGATTCAGATAATTCAACTGTGTGGGCTTAATACCTTACTCTTTAAACAAAATCAATGTAGCATGTGTAAGATATTGCTTCCTTTGTCATAAAATCATTTAGACTAATACCATAACCCTTTTCCGTTTCCACTTCAGTCATCCATCAATGGCAGGATAAGTAGTCTCTCATTCCATATTGATTCAGACCCGTTTAAGTGTATTTCTCTTTGTAATCATTATTGTATATTTGTTTTATATATTTATTTATTTATTGGTATATATCCACATAAAAATTGACCAGCAGCACATATTGAAAGGGTCAATTTACAAAAATTCATGAAGTACAATTAAAGCAAATAAACAAAAACGAAATTACAGTATTAGTATATCAAAACTTAGATCCAATTTAAAGGTGTGTCTCATAAATAGAAGATTGAGGAATAGGGAAAGACGCAAAGGGGAAGAGAGAGAGAGAATAAAAATAAGAGTAATGGAAAGAAAGAGAGGGAGAGAGGGTGAATGACCTCCAAATAGAAAGATAAATTAGAGTGAGGTAGAATGAAAAACAGAAAGTGGTGAAGAAGAGGAGAATGACATAACGAACATAGACGACACAATATTGTCAAATATGATTGACGCTACATAAAGACATGAATATCCTATATGAGATTCAAAATAAATTATATATATTATTTTTGTTGTAGTGACAATATGGAAAAAACGCGATGTCCTCGGCAGGCAGTGCTTCACTTTTTCTGCACGTATCAAAATCACTTGCAGTTTCTCCAGTTTGTAGATTTGCACACTGCTTTTCTCCGAAGTAAATGCAAATCATCAATCGAAATAATTCAATTACAACCACAACGATGTATTTGATGAACAACCATGAAGGAATCAAATTCATTTATTTTTTTATTATCATTTGATTCCCTTTTAAACATTAACCCATATATTTACTCATTTGTTTAACTTTGATAAAAATAACAGTATATTTTTAACCTATTCTTATTAAACCTTTAGTTGATTTTTCTTAGCTGATTATAAAATTGTTCATTACTATCCATTTTTTAATAAATTCAGTAGCTTCTTATTTAATATTTGGGTAGCCTACCTTTAAAAGTCTTGGGTAGTGTAAAGCTTACTACATAATAAGATATTTCAATTTGAAAATATTGAACTTGATCAAGATGTTGTTTTATTTTTTTCTGAAAGAAATCTGATCATACAAATAATAAATGGTTTCGATAATGATGATAATAACAATAATAATGATGATGATGATGATGATAATAATAATAATAACGATATATTTACCCTTTGGTAGCCACTTCAGTTCCGAAAACTGTTCTCCTAGCGATGTTAGTCGGCTTTGATTTTATTTAAATCTTTATGTGAGACTATCAATCCATTTTATGCAATAAGTTGCAAACAGAATTAGGAGGAAGGTCACACCTGACCGTGTAAGCAAGTGTATGTCATAGTACAAGATGTGTGACCGTTCATTTTCTCTTTTAATCCAATACCCTGTTATCTAGAATTCAAGTCGTAAAATCAAGAATAACATTTTGTTAGCAACACAAAACATAAAAATTCAAACTCTAATATATTTGACGAAGTCATATGTGTTGTTGACAAACTTCAAATCTTGATGATAAGAAATGTGATTACGGAAACGGCTGTCCATAAGCCTACATACGTTGGCATAATGTTGCTAACACGTTTAGGCGTGACATCTACTATGGTCGCTGTCAAATGACTGGAAAAGCCATTAACTGAGGTTTTCCAAAATAGAGGCAGAGATCAAGCCGAGATGACAGTAAAATCTTGGTTGAGGAGTTTTATATTATGACGTAAAACGATTTTACATAATCCTGAAATACATATTTGGTGCTGAAAATTAGGAAAGTGAATCTCCTTATTTATTATGACGTAAAACGATTTTAGATAATCCTGAAATTGATATATTTGGTGATGAAATTTTGGAGAGTGAATCTTGTTGGTTTCCCTTTCATTACAGACGAGGCAAACAAAAAGCTAAGAAGGATACGTGCTTAATAATGCATAATGATTTACCTCGTTTTTCACCTGAATTAGAACTGTACTAAATCCGAACAAAACGCTTAACTTTTAAGCCAAACCGGCATCTCATCTGTATATTTGCCTCTGATCTTCTTCCAACAAAAAGTAAGGTGAACTTTTTTCTTTTTTTTTCTCGAGCAGTCTCTGCTTTATTGCTAACAAACTCTCGTCTTATAGCTTCAGATAATTATACAATGCGTTCCAGGGGAAATTAAAACTGGATTCCTACATCCTTTTTCGTCAAAGGAAAATTAATTATGGTATTCCAGAACACATTATCACACAATTCAATTATTCCTTTACATTTGCTACCTCAATATGTGACGAACACTTCACGCATTAACGAGCAAGATGGGTTTGAAATTTTAATGTAAAAATCATGTTGCGCAGAAAATTGAACAAGATTGGTTCATGATACGACAACCGTGCTTATTCGACGATTGGCTCATTAGCATTTCTTCTATCGTGTCTGTATTCTTTGTAAAGTTTCTCTCACTGAACCCTATTTAAATGAGAGCGGAATCAGATTGAGTTTCTGCGCAAATTTTTCCTGATAGACCTTCATATTTATTGTTTGTTGTCTGCCATGCGTGAATGATTTGGTAAGCTGTTGGTCTAAGATTAAAGATGAGAGTCCATTCTTACCATAAGTATCAAATTCATGGTAATAGTTAATAATTGTGAGATCTATCCCTGTTTCTGTATCTCTATTTCTTTTTTTGTGGGATGCACTGTATCATTATGAGTCTAGGTCTTCAATACAAAAATTTAGGTTCTCGTACCAGAAAATTATTTGACAAGCAAAAAAAAAAAAAAAAAAAGGTCTTCAGGCTCTTCAGGAGGGCATTAAAGGTCTTCAAGTTCGTCAGGGGGGCAAAAAAGGTCTTTTAAGCTCGTCAGGGGGGGCAGGTATGTGTCTTTTGTATGGGTTGTGGCTCGTCAGGGGGGGCAGAGTGCCCCCTCTGCCCCCCCCCCCCCGTAGGTACGCTAGTGAGCGTGACCAATAACCATGCAGAAAGCGAATATCAAAATACGCGTGAAATCAGATAAGGGAGAAAAGAATAATTATCTTATACTGAATAAAATACTTAATTGAAAAGAGGATGATTCAGTTGGAAAATTTTCGGAACATGCCTGGTCGGCGGGAAAAGGGGTTGGATGAAGAGGAGTATTGTGTTACAATGTGAAAATCATTATCTGCACCAGTGGAAATCACCATGCGTCAATGATCCTCACACAGATTCTAATTCTGCTTTCACCGTCCGTTTATTAATGTTTTATTAGGACTAAATCGATGTCGAGTCACTATAATATCCCTTTTTTGTCTGGTTAGACTAGTTTTCAAACATTGAAAAGGGATTGAATTTATCAATAATATTTGCTTGATATCTCGAATAAATTAAAAGAATCCAGAACGAAAAGTAGGCCCACATTGGTGGGGGAAATTCTTTGCTGCTGCACCCCCCCCCCCCCACACACACACACAAGCAATTTAAATAGAATCCTCTCTTCAGTCATTCCAAATTAACCTATCTTATGTCTCTTAATTGTTCCCAATATCCTATAAACTCCCTAAACAAATTGCATTATTTTTGTTCATGTACATAATATGATTTCCTTTTTTTTACTGTTTAATATGTTACATTGGCGTCTTGAGCATTCCTTAGAATGGATTATGTGTGCATTCAAATGGAATCATTATTATTATATTTCGGATGGAATATTTGAGAATAATGAAGTTAAGAATCGCGAAATTATACAATTAAAGCATGAAAAATTATGTAACAGCATTATATACATTACGCAAACCCATTCATTCGGAATAGGCACATCAACTACTAGCATGGACCTATTACGAATAGGTCCATGCTACTAGTAAGTGTCATAAAAACATACCTCATGCATGTACATGTATGTGTCAAACTATTTATTTTAAATTACGCACAGCAAGCGTCAAGACTTTACTATCGTTTTTTAAATCCATAAGCTGAATTTAAACGCTTAACATTATTTCCTTCCCTCCATCACTGAAAAGTCACAATTTTCTCTAAATTTGGTTTTATACCGATTGATATTACCCTTTGTGTGCTATTCTATCATGTGTTAAAATACGTTTTGGCATTTTTGCAGTTTAGAAATTTTCCATATCAATTAAATATATCCAGGGTTACTTTAAAATCACGAGACACTGTCTATTAGAATAATTATCTAAATTATGAGTGGTAATTAATAACAGAGTACATTCTTAAAAGAGTTTTGAAAAAGTTGCCAATGCGTTGCTCCAACATGTACGACCTTTATAAATAATCAAGTCAATCGAATTATTGGTTAGATTTAGAATGCTTGTTGCTATTGCCAATTTTATTGACTGGACATTTATTTACTAACTAAAAATCATTATATGTGTGTGTGTGTGTGTGTTTTGTGCTAATCAACATTCTTACCAATCCCGATAACGATCTATATATGGTGCATTGAGTATGCAAGTAGGCCTGTGTATGATTGTATGTGTGATAGTTTGTGTTGAGCCCTTACAAAGGTGTGTGTGCTTTGGTGTGAGGGTGCATATGGTGTGTGCTTTGGTGTGAGGGTGCGTATGGTGTGTGTGTGTGTGTGCGTGAGCTTTAATTTGTTTGGGATGTGTGATGGATTGTAGGTGGGCTCTTACAAGGGAGTATGTGTGCATTGGCGTGGGTGTGTGTGTGTGTACTGTACAGGTGCTATGGGTGAATTCTTACAATGGGAATGAGATGTGGGTGCTTAAAATGTGTGCGTGTGCGTTTTAGCGCGTGCGTGTGTGCTTGCAAATTTGCTGCAATGGTTTGAGCTCTGCTGATGTGACGGTGTTGAGTGGGTTGGCCCAATTGTAAAGTCATAATACTAAATACCATCCCATATCATAGGAATTGTTATTTTAGACGCCATTCTGCGGCGATCTGTCTTTCATCTTCTCGCTTTTACCACAGAATTATATGCGTTCATGCGTCTTAATTGAGTGGTGTTAATACTTCTATACCCGCGTGGTCACCCTACCATGGGCGGGTCTGCGGTGGGCTACAGGCCGGGTATGATGACCTTGGCGTATAGTCTCCCAAACATATTCCGCTGTTGGTGGGTGAAAATTGTTTAGGTCTTCTTCTTATTATTATTTTTGTTCTTCTTCTTCTCATTCTTCTCCTCCTCCTTCTTCTTCTTCTTCTTCTTCGTTGTTCTTCCTCCTTATTTTATCCGCTGTCTCCTTTTCTAGCATCTTCTATTTCTTGTTTCCCCCTTTTCTTATTTTCCTCCTCCTCCTTCTTTTTTTTCTTCCCAATCTTCTTCCTCTTTTCCTCCTCCTGCTCCTTCTTCTTCTTTTCCTCTTCTTCTTCTTTCGTTTTCTTCTTCTTCTATTTTGTTTGTCAGGTAGTGAATAAGATACCTAAGACACTATGGCGTAACGAGGCTAATACTTGGGGTAACTTTAAAACTGTGTAAACTCATATTGTGAGCGGGCGAGGCAACCGGACAAGAAAGCCAATTTCTAAGCTTGGTCATCGGTTTTGTAATAAATTTGGCATGTAAAAGTTGAATCGTACACATATAAAGGATATTCTATGAACATAATAATGTGAAGATATAATTTATATATAATAATTTGCAACAAAAAAATTCACTTGAAAATTGGGGGCATCAAGAAACCGCAAACCCTCAGCGGTAAACCAGTGCAAAAATATGCGTCATAATGATTAATCCAGCATGTGTTGTCTTATATTTCGCACAACCCTAAGATCTCATTAATCTCTAAGGTTGGCCCCAACCTTTCATCCATCTCAATATTATTAAACATGGAGAAAGACGAGTCCTTTGAACCAGAACACAGCCTACCCAATATAATCTCCTCCCAACTTCACAATTCCTTCCAGTACCAAACTAGGACTAATTAACTCCACACCAACACTCCTTGTCCTGTGCTCAAGCAACGAAAAAGGTAAAAAAAAAAATCGAATTTACTAATTTGCTTCCATACTTCATTAACGTTAAAATAATGCGACAATCGCCTATTATCTTTTTTTTTTGCGGACCCGGTTACGGCAATTACACACGTATTTTCTGTACGCATGATATGCGGCGCCTTTAGTGGTCATTTCTATTTTAATTTCGGGAATAATCACTGCTTTGTGCTATCATATTTCACATATCGCAAACGTTTCTCATTCATCTTTATTTTAATTATTCTTTATCTTCATGTTCATTATGTCTTATCTGTCAAATTTGATACCAAACGGATAATTATAGTGCATAATCACTTTTTTAACTCTTATTTAACGGTTAAACGAAGACTTCATTTTCGAATGAATATTATCATCTGTCATGCTTCCTGACAATTTTATTGGTATCATACTGAGTGTACTCTTTCGCTGAAACAGTCATTATTTATAGATAGTAAGAAGGCAACCTCTATTTTCACTTTTATTCCTCCAGATATGCAATTTTCGCGCTCAGTTTCATTTTCATATATTATTATACTTCCAAATTCATTGATTTGCCAAACAAGAAAGCATGATTAAATATTGCGAGGGATCCGCTAAACATTATTATTGATTTCATTCGCATCTATCGGTATCAGTTCAAATCACGTTTAGGTAAGTAAGATTTCATTTCCCTTTCCCCACTCCCCCCCCCCCCCCTCCCCTTCAATGTCTTCCTATCTCTTTTCCTACCTTTCTCTCTCTCTCTCCATCTCTCCCTTCATCCATCCATCTATCTATCTTTATCCACCTACCTATCTATCCATCTATCTCTCTATCTATCTATCTGTCTGTCTGTCTTTCATCATATTCATCTGTTTATCTATCTATCTATCTGTCTGTCTGTCTAAATTAAAAGGCAGTAATTTTGGCTATTGCTTAACCAATTCAGCTACACTTAATACCATGAGTTGTATATATTCTTTCTCAAAGAAACAAAATTGCTTCCATACTAATAATATATTCTTTACCGTATAGCCAACAAGTATGGTTTCCAAAATGTCCAAGATAATGACATAAATATTATTTTTCATAATGACAAAGTGGCGTTCAAACTAATGATATTTGTTGTGTTTTTTTGCCATAGAAACTAAGTGGCGTTCCAACTAACAATATATTCTTTGTTATGACAACAAAAATGGTTTCAAAACTAATGTCATGTTCTTTGTCATGGAAACAAAATACCGTCCAAGCTAATAATATATTATTCGTCATAGAAACAAAATGGCTTCCAAACTCATCCTCGCCTTCGTCCTGGCCGCCTGCATTGTGCTCACTGTCGCCGAGTTCGTCGATGACTTCGATTTCGACCTCGAAGAGGAGGAAGAATTCATGAACAAGAGGGACCCCATGGCTGCCCTCATGGCCGAGTTTGAACAGGATGAAGAGATGGAGAAAAGGGGAACAGGAACTGGAAGATTCTTCCGTGAGTTACATGAATTTTGAACATGTTGATTAGATACCATTGAACTTTTCTTAAATACAAATTATGTCTTTGAATAGATATATAGCATTGAATCCTTATACTGAATAGATACCATGTAATTCTTCTTGAATACAAATTACGTCCGATATTGAATAGATACCATATACTTATTACATTTAATAGATAGCATAGATCACTTGAGTATAAATTATGTGACTGTGCCTAACCTAGTCTTAAAGGGATAGGTCTAATAATAATAAACAAAATAATTATAACGTCATATTTTACCCAGGGTAGCCACTTCAGTTCCGAAAACTCTTCTTCCTTCAGGCCCTGCTTAACAATCATGATAATGCTATATACCCCCTGCTTTAGCACAGCTATCTTGGTCGTGTTGATCAGGCGCTCGAGCATTCGAGGAAATTCTTCCTATACCGGGAACCCATTCGCCTCACCTGGGTCGAGTGCAGCAAACTCTTAAAGTATTGGTCAGAGTAGCCAATCTGTTTGTGAAATGTCAGAAAGACAACACTTGTCAATAACCAATAGATGGTTGATTTAGACCATATCATTTGTCGGTCAAAATATATTCACCAACTTTTGAGATGTTGACTAACCATGTTTTAAGAGTGCATCCATGAATTTATTTTGTTTGTTTGTATCGTTTGCATTTATTTCCCAATAAAAATGATAAAATATACATATATGTTCAAATGTGACAAGTCGTACACATCATATAAAATATGGAGGATAGCCGGCCCATTTCAACGGTATTAACAAAATACCACTGTTCTGCCATGGGGTACTTTAAAAAGAGTTCATTATAGTTCAAGGATTCATCTCATCTTTGTCGCTGTTGAATCATAGGTCACGCTGATTGTTTCCTTAACTTCCCTCCTTTTCAATATAGAATATTTACTTGTAGGGTACTTCAGAAGATAAACTCCTTCGTGCTCTAGTCACACCAACGATACCTTCTCCAGACCGACCAAATCTGTTACGATATATCGAATGGCATATGATCGTTTTGGTTTGGGGTCGGTTTCTCTGAAGCGTGACCTATGATGCAACAGTGACAAAGATGAGATGAGATGAATTCTTTTTTAATAGGAACCCAATATTTTTTCAAGATAAAACCATTTTTTTTTTCAATGTTGGGGGAAACTCGTAAACTTGTTTGGGGGCACGTCTGGTACGCATAAGCCTATGCGAACTAAATTTGAGTATTTTAGACTCTAATATCGTGAATAACGAAGTGGTGAGGGGTTCATTAATATCGTAAATAGATCTTTGTACAGATAAATCAATGTTATGAGAGCTCATTGGTATACATCCTATGAAATTCTAAAGGATCAAACGATAGGAATCATTATTAGGCTTACGTCTTATAATTATAATATATACATTGTCGTTTTTAGTATTTTTTATAATTTTATTAGTCTTTCTTCTGGGGATATTCTTGATCGCATGATATGAAGTTTGGACCTGACTTTAAATGTTCAAAGGGCATGATACGGGCATGATGAGCTATTGAAGGTAACATAATTTGTGTTCTCAATCAAATAACAGGATTATTATACATTCCATTACTTTCGTTCTCTTTTCACACTCCTTTTTCCTTTTTTCCTTCCTTGTCTCAACTTTTTTTGTCCTCTTCTTTTTTACTATATGAAAAGTCGTTAGGGGCGACCACCTCTGACCCCCTCTAGCACGGCCACTGCTTCTAGTTGTGGTAACCCGTACACAGTTTAAAAAAAAATAAAATAGCGCATCGTTTAAGCCTGTCCCTCTAACAACAAGTTGTTTAAACTTTTTTGTAATATTGTTTAAAGTTTTTAAACTTGTTTTAAAAGTTTAAACAGTTGTTTAAGAAGTTTAAACAATAGTTTTTAGAGTGACGGGCTTAAACAACGTGCTTAAGAACTTTTACAGTGTATTATTTGTTTTATTTTCGTCCACAGTTTGTCGTCAACCCATCTCCAAGGCTGTCTGTAAATGCGACAAGACCAAAAGCAGGAGGGTGGCCGGCTACAGAAAATTCTGTCGAATGGGTATAAATTTATTTCACACGTCCTATAAAATTATACAATACATCAGTTTTCAGACCAGGGGGCCGTTTCATTAACCTGTTCGTAAGTTAAGAATGACTTTAAGAACGACTGGTGATCCTTTATTGTGGTAAGTGGTATACACCAAAACGTTCATTGGCGAAAGTTTAGCGGGTATTAAAGGATCACCAGTCGTTCTTAAAGTCGCTCTTAACTTATGAACAGCTTTATGAAACACCCCCCTGGCGTTCATTCCACAAAGACAACTATAATTATAACTTTATCTTTACTCCAAGTTCCATGGATACCTTTTCATAACGATTGGTGATAAATCTGATCATCTGGACTTACATTTTGAAACGGAAAGTACAGTTTCACGTCCGATCCGGGACGCTTCTTTAGCTCGTCTGAACTGGCGGGAAATCGCTTTTGCCACTTGACGGCGACGCACGTCCCGGGTCGGACTCCGGTGAAACTCTACTCTCCGTTTCAAACTTTAAGTCCAGATGATCAGCTTTATAATCGTTTTTTTTTTTCATGAATGAACCAAAGTATACATCAGTTTAAACCTTTATTATGTTTATTGTGATTGGCTGCTGAGCCATGTTGCTATGGTACTTTCAATAATGGCAAAGTTGAAATAGTTAAACTATTTCACTCCTATAAATTGAGTCTACTCCAGAATACTTAGAATATCTATACACTCTAAATTCCAAGGATTTGAAATAAATCCAGATCGGCTGTGAATAGTGACCAGCCGAATATTAGATTTCGATTTAAACCTTGGTTTAAACATAAATCTAAAAGATTTGAGTTTAAATCTTTTGAGATTTAAAATTTAATCCTTAAGATTCAAAGTAATCAAAAACTCGGATGGTTACTATTCACAGGAATCACAGCCGATCTGGATTTATTTTAAATCCTTGGAATTTGGAGTGTGAATAGGTAAACAAGCATTTTTAAAATATAAGATTTAAAACGCACATCCTAGAATAAGACTACGCCCTTTTCACAACGGCTTTGCAAAGTTTCTGTTTGAACACTTTCGGCAGTCAATTCCATCAATGCTGTTCTCTTTCTCTCTCCATTCTCCAGTGTAATTTCTGCCAAGACTCGGCTGGGTGGTAACCAGCGAAAATCTGCACATGCCCAGTAGCCTCATGACGTCACCAAACTCAATCCTGTTGCCCTCTTGCCGTGATGTGATGACAACCCTTTTTCGAAATGGAGATAGATTTGCCCCGCCCAGAGCTTGTTCTTAATTATCGAAAAGCATGTTATAAGTCAAGTACCATTTACTTTGGCGACTCTCTTGAGACATTTTGAAAAGAAAAATGCGAGACACGTCATTCCATATTTTTCATTTCTATTCATAAGACAAACTAAGGTATCCTTTTATTATATTTCACTCAAAAATGAACGTCAAAAATATGATATATCGATATTAGTTTTTGATATGAGTTTCACGTTCATGTAAATTCAAAAGTAATTTCATCATTGTTTTCCTCAGTGTTTACCCATAACCCACGTCCAACCCCACCTCCTGTGAAAATGAAGAAAAAATGCGTAGACTAAGCATGTTTTAAAGAGTCTTTTTTATTTGTCGCTTTTATTTTTGTATTGTCTGTTACTGGTTAATCGATATATTCGCTTGCTGTTTTATTATTTTCGTCAAGAAAGATTGTTCTTTTCAAATTGGCTGAATATCAAACTGAATGTGTGACCCCTTGTAACAAAGTTTCCCTATTAAACCCTCAGTTTCTCAAAGTTCAAAATTGAAAGTGGCATTTTGTCATGATGATGACGATAAGATCGGCGGTAGTTAGGCTATGTTGATGAGGTGGAAGACAAAATAAACTGCATCGTGGAGTCATTTTCTTTTTAAACTGAACACGTTGCTTAACAGGCGATAGAGAGAAACATAGCCATCCTAGACCGCTCTTTTTGTAATCTTCTGTATGTTTTTTTTTTTCCAGTTTTCTTTTCTGTTTCCACCTCGTTTTTAACTCTTTGAAAATTTAAAAGGGGAAACCCCCTGCCCTGCAACCCTTTAATTTCGTTAAAGGGTGGTGGTGGTGATGATGATGATGAGAATGATGATGATGATGAAGAAGAAGATGATGATGATAATGACGATGATGATGGTGGTGGTGGTGGTGGTGGTCATGGCGATGATGGTGGTGGTGATGATCATGATCATGATTATGATGATGACGATTATGGTGATGAATTAAGTTGATGATGATGATGATGGTGGTGATAGTAATGTTGATGAAGATGATGATGACGATGATGATGAAGATGATGATGGTGATAATGATTATGATGATTATGATGGCAGTGGTGATGACGATGATGATGATAGTGGGGATGATGGTGATATTGATTATCATAGTGATTATGATGGTAATGATGATGATGGTGGTGGTGATGATAGTGGTGGTGGTGGTGGTAATGATTATTATGATGATGGTGGTGCTAATGACTATGATGATGATGTTGCGGATGATGATGATGACAATGATGATGACCATGATTATGATGACACTGGTGATGATGAATTAAGTTGATGATGATGGTGGTGGTTGTGGTACTAATGACTATGTGATGATGGTGGTGGCCTGATGGCGCTGCAAACGAAGAGTGTTCAAGTGATCTTTAACGAACTGGGATGTTGACGCCGCTGATTATTTTAAATAAAGGGTTCCAAGATATATTTGACGAGAGATGGCAGCAAACAAGTAAAGATTGTTCCGAGTGATGCCCTCAAAATATTGTTGTAGGATTCGCGAATCTTTGTTCAATGTAAATGAAACACCCCCCCCCCCCCCCCCCCGTCGCTCACTTTCAGATATCAACCTGCCCTCTCATCTTTCGTCACTCTTGCACTCCATCCCCTCTTCTTCTTCTCCTCCTTCGTCGTCTCCTCCTCCCTCCTCCTCGTCTTTCTCCCTTTTCTTCTTTCTCCTCCTTGGTACTCTCCTTCTCCTCGTCCTTCTCGTCCTCCTCCTCCTTCCTCTTCGTCTTTTTCTTCTTCTTCTTCTTCTCCTCCTCCTTCTTCTTCTTCTTCTTCTTTTTTTTCTTTCTCCTTTTGTCTCATTTTTCTGGGATTTTATGAAAATCAGTGACAAAATTAGATTTTCATTTTTGTTCTCGCTTGTGGCTATTTAGAAAAAAAGGCACCTGTAAGCCCTGATCCACTCCCTCCAAATTATTGACTCTAAAACCACTGCTCACATACACAAAATAAGATAGAAAAAACAAGAGAAATTGAAATTGTTCAGTACTCACTCTCTTATTACCACAATAGCGCCCATGGTACTTTACTACAATAGTAAATCAATATACATGTAGAAAAAAATTATCTTTTTTTTATACAAAATATTGGAATCATTTTCAATCAAGGTTATTTTATATACTAAACTAATATGAAAAATAATAAACGATAAGATAAAATTTCATAAATACATCATACAAGCTTAAAAATAAATCTTTTCATTTCCTCTCTCTCTATTAAATGACATAAATTTCACATAAATCATTGTAGACTATTAATCTATTTTGTTGCAATTGCATGTAAGCACTGGTTAGTTCTAAAGCACCGGTTGATATTTCATACGCTAAAATAAGCACCAATTAGTTCCCAATTAACACGTAAACTAAAGATAAGACACTTGTTTGATCTACAAAACGTACACAATATATATTAATTCATCAAAATCCCTACCAACATAGATTGGAATAAATAATTGAGAAAAAATTAGGGTATAAACTCCCAATCAACACCTGAGACCCTTTTTCACAAACTGTCAGAAGTCTAAAATTGCTATATCTCAACACAAATGTGTATCTGGCTTGTCTGAGAAGTAATACTCTGGGCAGTTTCAAGAAAGCAGGCCTCTGGGTTTCACAGGGCCCAAGAAAAACCAACACTCAAGCCTTTCCATCTGAAAAAGGAATGACTTTGCAAAGTAATAAAAAAAGAAAAATGGAAAGGATAAAGCTTTTGTCATAGGAGTGTCTTGTGAAAGTATAAACAAAAATGAAATCATATCATCAGAGTTGAGAATGGTAAAACTTCATTGTGAGTACTGAAGTGACGATGTCACATAAAACTTTATTTATCATTTTTATACATCTCAGCCGAGCATGCTAAAAAAATCAACACACATTGGGTGGAAAAACCAGGGCCCCGTGTTACAAAGAGTTGCGATTGATCTGATCAATCACAACAATGGAAAGCCAGTAAAGTCAACATATAAAATGCATGTTTGTTGACATTTTTTTTAAAGATATGAATGTATATCCATAAATTCATTGATTTCTTGACAGTTTGGCGTGTTCTTCTTTGTTAACAAAGGACATTTTGCAAATTTCCTGTAGAAAAAATTATGACACTGATGGATTTCCATAGAGTTATGATTGATTGGATCAATCGTAACTCTTTGTAAGATGGGGCCCTGTTCATGGGGGCTACCATGGGTTCCATGACATTTGCTCTGGCGACAATTGCTCCGACTGAAAATCTGCTCATTAAGCGAAACATAAAACCTAACCTCCATAAGTAAATAAACCCTAATCCTAATCTTTACATTATTCTGAACCAAAAACTCTTTTACAATCTTAACTCTAATCCTATGCCATCTGAGATATTAAGACCAGAGCAAATGTCGCAGGAGCATGTGTCCTGTCACCCTAAATATATGGCCATTTTTTATATAGTACATATTTAGCTCCATGAAAATTATTGTAAATTGGTCCGGTTAAAAAAAGTTACGAACCAGATTGTGGTTTCATAAAGCTGTTTGTAAGTTACGAGTGACTTTACTAACGACTAGTGATCCTTTCTCCTGGTAAGTGATATCCATCAAACTTTTCATTGTTGTTGATTGAGTGCCTAAAGGCCACTGCACCCCATACGATTGGTCTGCGACCCAATTGTTATAAAACGTAGTAGAGTTTGATGTTAATATATTGAGACATAGAATATCTTACTGTATAATGTTCTAAATCATGGTACGAATACCTAGGTTCAAATCTATGACTATGCCATCATCCTTATCAGAATAAAATCAAATTTAATATGTAGTCATAAATGACGTCATATTGTTTGATTGGCTATGACTTGAAACTAATTTGACCTTTACTCCAAAATAAAGGCTTTCAATCATCCAAAATTGTTGTATTAATATTCTTACAGTTGATTTGAGCCTCAAATGAATAATTTTTTTCAAATTACCATACCTTGGGCCACCATTAACAAATTCATGTCAAATTTGGTGTGTACAAGTTTTTCATCATGCTCTACTGAAATGATATGGTCCATGATAAATTTCCCCCCCAAAAAAAAAAAAAAAAAAAAAGAATAATGACATCATACTTTTTGGTACTCTCTTGTCTTTCCTCAAAGATCAGAATGGTCAGAAATGTCCAATATTCTACAGATTATGTTCAATATACTAAAAAGCACTTGAGTAGGTGCAAAATCCAATTTTGTTTTTTCTTACTGGAAATTACCTAATTATCTGTACTTGTTTACAAAATACAACAATCAATATCAGATAACACAGAGAAAATAGCATGGGAGTAACTTCCAAACCCAACTTTGGAGTCAAAGAGGTTGTACACGTAATAAAAGTTGAAAATGAGATGGGATGATTTCTACGTTTTTTCTTACAAATATAATTTTTCTACTTTTACATGTATTATATTAAATTTTGGCTCATAATGCTATGATTTCTATTCATGTACTACATGCACATGCTTCAGAAATCAAAGTCTTGGGATTATTTAAATCAAAAATTACAACAAGTGGAACGCCTCTGGCAGTCTCGCCTGCATTACGCAATTTAATATAGCAGCAGTGCTAACTTTGAAAACTACTATAAAATAATCATTAACAAAAACATCATTCATATAATGACATAATACCACGTTCATTGACCATAAATGACATTTGAACAGAGACTTAAGACTGTCAACTACACCCATGTCCACATTTCATTCACTCTATCCATAAACTTTCAAAGTTATGATGGCACTTCAACAATTACCCCAACATGGCCTAAGTTTATTGACCTTAACTGACCTTTGACTTGGTTTTGTGACCTGAAACTCACAGGGGATGTTTAGTGATGCTTGATTACTCTTATGTCCAAGTTTTATGAACTAGATCCATAAACTTTCAGAGTTAGGATGGTAATTTAACATATACCCCCAACACGGCCAAAGTTCATTGACCTTAAATGACCATTGACCATGGTCATCAGGTCATGTGACCTGAAACTCGCACAGGATATTAAGTGGTACTTGATTAACCTAATGTCTAAGTTTCATGAACTAAATCCATAAATTTTCAAAGTTATGATGGTAATTCAACAAATACCCCCAACTTGACCAAAGTTCATTGACCCTAAATGACCTTTGACCTTGGTCACGTGACCTGAAACTCGAGCAGGATGTTCACTAATACTTGATTAACCTTATGCCCAAGTTTCATGAACTAGGTCCATATACTTTCTAAGTTATGATGTCATTTCAAAAACTTAACCTTCGGTTAAGATTTTGAAAATAATTTTCCCAACATGGTCTAAGTTCATTGACCCTAAATGACCTTTGACCTTGGTCATGTGACCTGAAACTCAGGCAGGATGTTCAGTAATACTTGATTAACCTTATGTCCAAGTTTCATGAACTAGGTCCATATACTTTCTAAGTTATGATGTAATTTCAAAAACTTAACCTTAGGTTAAGATTTGATGTTGACGCCGCCGCCGCCGTCCGCCGCCGCCGTCGGAAAAGCGGCGCCTATAGTCTCGCTCTGCTATGCAGGCGAGACAAAAATGCATTCAACGCTATTAGAAATATTTGTAGTTCAATTATCAGAAAAGGAAATAATTGCATTGAGTTGTCAATAGTTTGTGATGAATTTTGATAGAGCGCTGACTTCAAGGTTTCATATTAAGCTTTTTGTGGTATACCTAATTAATCTATTGCCTATGTTATGTACAAAGGAAAAACATCTTCCTCAAAAGAAACAAAATTATAAAAATAGATATATATTTTTTAAACATTTTTTTCTTCTCAAACCTCCATGATTCTTTAAATGAGAGCAATGTAATAATTTTCTACTACCGTTACTATGAATAACTATACTTCAGGACCAAAAATGGTAACAACAAATTTGACACTGATCACAGGATTTATATTAATAATTGATTGCATTGTTTACAACATACAGTGCGTCCCACAAAAAACGAAACCGAGATCTATCGATGATATATCATAAATACAATAGACAAATGACCTACCATTGTAAAGCTTAGAATCTCTTCTTTCATCAGAAAGTACTTAGATTATTTTTCATTCACGCATGAGTGAGCAAAATCAATCCGAAGAGGGGATACCAAAACGTCACTTGGTGAGCTGTGTCTGGGTTTCAAAAATAGAACCTCATAAAAAAAAATTCAATATCTGCTCTTTAATTTGATACCTCAATTACAGAAAATGGTCCAGATAATAATCAATCATACAAATCAAATTGAATCAATAACTACAGTATGAAAGTTCTCAGAGGATAAACCTTTGTTGATGCTAATTTCCACATTAGCATATAACCTCTGTCCACTTTTGAATATACGAAATTTGTGATTGATGATGAAGCTGTATCAGAAAATGTTGTTTAATGATTTTGTTTAATAGCATCACAATTCCTCTGCACTCTAGCTTTTAAATCTGATTTTTAGTTTTAGTAAATCCCTCCAAAGTGAATTTAACTACAATATTTCTTTGTTCTTTGTGATATAAAGCCACTTTTCAGGCATGGAATAATCTTAACAAAGCTTGCTCAAATGGCTATTTTTTAAAGAAAAAAAAAACAATAGCAAGAGACAGGGAAAAGATTACATAGGGGCTAGGGGGGAATTAGTACCCGAAATGCACAAAAGAGTCCTGGAAATCAAAAACTAAAAAAAAAAGGAACCCTGGAAATTCCCATTCATCACATTCGTTAAAGCTTATCTAATGTTGCAGATATTGGCAGTAATTTGTGAAAAGTAGCCCCCCGAAAATGAAAAAAAAAATGATATCTTTTTTTTGCCTGCCAAGAGAAGACATACATGTACTAAATAATTCACAATTCACATTTTCATGAAGAATGGTTGAAAAATAGATATAGTGGCCACTACATTGTACACAGTTGTAGGAATGGAACGTTGGATCATACTCACATACCTCTATCTAATTCACATTATTGGCCCTTTCTTGACAGGCTTTAAAGATAAATACGGGGGGGGGGCATTTCATAGAGCAATAAATAAAGAGTAACTTTAAGAACGACTGGTGATCCTTTCTTGTGGTAAATGATATTCAACATTAAATGTTCATTGGTGATTATTTAGCGCATAAGAAAGTCACTCTTAACTTACAAACAGCTTTATGAAACACCCTCCAGCTGTGGTAACGATCTCAAAATGAGTTCGAACAGAATCCAATGAAATTACCACCAAATTGTTTGTACCGTATGTATAAATAAAAAATATGTGCCACATAGCTCTGGAAGAAAATGCGTAATTGCCGAGAAATTAGCAAAATAAACAGGAAATTCCATTAGATGGCTGGTGTATTTCGAAGCAATATTAACACACTGTCCCACATATGCTTTTCAGTGTTGGTGATCATCAGAATTATCGATTTTGAGCTAAGATTTCATAATTTTACAAAGATAAGTTTTCATTAATGTACCAGATCTAGATGTATGATAATATTTTGACAATTAAGCTTGATTTTTATAAGACTTTCTCATGAAATAATTGTTCGCTGCAACTACTGTCTTTTACCTTTAATTTCATAATCACAGATTAATCTGGTTTTCAAATTGACATCTGACGACGTGTGATTGGGAATTCGGACATAAAACATGTTGAACCTACCCTGTAATGAAATTGTCCCCAGCTTTTGTAAGCAGGCGACCAAGAGTATCTAGACCTTCATGAACATGTTTCTTTGCCCCATATCCACATCAGATGAGTTTTTGTGAGCTTTGTTGCCGAGTTTTGCCATTGCCGTTTCTGAAGCAGCCATCACTGTCATCGAACACAGAGCAAGATGGTGGAAGTTTCATATCATATAATTCTATCATTGACTATTAAGAATGTATTCTTGAGTTGAAATGATTTTCTACACATGAAAAAACTCATGTACTCGTACACAACTGCAGTCTGTAGGCCTACCTTTAAAAAATATATAAGAATCTAAAATTCTATATTTATCTAACCCTGAGAAATAGAAGTATAACCTAATTAAACAATCTATAATTCATAGCACATATAATAAAAAACATTATTAGAAAAAAAAAACGCTTTTTACATGGCCCACACTCAAAAATATTATTTGGTTACTAAGATAATGACCAAGATAATACATTCAATTCTCTGTAGTACATTAACACTGTCTAAATGTCAGTCTGTGGACTAACAGGGGACAGGCTTTCAGAAACAGTTTCAATTAATAAGTGCCAGGACAAATAAGTCATACTTACATAAAGTACATCTTACTGGTGTGGTATTACTAAGGCCTGGGACTTTCGGGTACCCGTGGTAATTTCCGGGCGGGTACCCAGGTCTCACGAAATATGACTGGTGGAAAAACACCACAGGTGACATCATCCAGCCACTACCGCAAGCCAATTTATAAATGAAAATATGGTAGGCATGTGCAGTGCAAGCCTCCCAGTGCCCCACGCAGTATTCCATCAAAACGAGTCTGCAATACTTTGTCACCTTGTACCAAAATCGACCTAGAATTCCACTTTCCTATATGAATTACGAAAGGTATTCTCGGATGATCCGTTTTCTCACCGACACCACACAGGTAAGCAAATTTTGATTACTTCTTGCTTTTCTGTCAAAATCTTACGAAGTAGTGTCGATATTGCATCGCGTTCGTGACTGAGTTTGTAGAATCTATCGCAACGTGCCCAAAGTCAATTGATTTCCGGGTTTTGGAGCGTCGAATGCGCCAACCAATCACGATCGTGCTACCATTCTCGGTTTATGATGAACTGAAAATGGTAACACGAACGTGACTGGCTGGCGTTTCGTATGCTCAAGCTGCAAAAGAAACGTGGCGACGATTGAACAATCTCAGTCACATCATCACTTGAGAAACTTGTAGATTTATAGATATTTCGAGGGTAATTGGTGAGATTCAAAAATGAGACTTCTGTACTTTTGTGATGAGTTACAATCATGTCTTACACTAAGCAATACAAATCAAATACATGGATGTTATACTGGTAAGCAACTTTCGGGTATTGATTTTTCAACCCACTTACCCGTGGCTTCTGGGCGGGACCCGGGTTTTAGTCCCAGCCCTAGGTATTACACACAACCCATCAGTCGGTTGACGCTCAAGAGGCGTGAAATAGTGTACGTCTCTTACGCAAGACTATAAATTACACTTAACTTTTTAGTGAAATAGTCCCTTGCCCTTAGATTTATGCTTAAATTCATGCTAATCAGCACATCGTCTTGTCTCTATTATCAGAGTTGCTACACACACTTATCGTTAGCAGATTACTTCATAAAATCAAGCACTGCTGCATGTACATGTACGTGTATAAACACTGGGAATTTATCAACTTCATGGGGAATTGAATTCATGCCCTAGCATTCATAAATCTTAAAATAAATTAATTACAATTAATTAATTAATTAGATTAGAAGTGGGACACCATAAAATTTACATTCAAGGTGATTTCCAATATATCCTGGAAAAATTTGTTGCTTTGGTAAATAGAACATCAACATTTATCATGTGGATACATGCTGGAATATCATCATTATCAGCAAAGGAAATACATGACTGCGTTTTCCCCTCATCACAGGCTAATTTGCCCCTAAAATAAAGAATATTGACCTTATACCAACTAAAAATGTTCATAATTACTTGTCTTTGATTTGGGGGAATTTCTTTAAGTGCAAACTGTTTCCACTTTCAGTAATATGCCAACTACATTCTAAGTCAATTTTTAAGCAATTCAAGTCCTACTTTTTTCTTTCTTTAATGTTTCTTTTTTCTAGAAACTAGGATGACTGTGTTGGAATTAAAGATTCAACTGATGGAGTGCATACATAAAAGTAACAATATACACCTGTAGAAACTGATTGGAATGACTAGAAGAATTCCTGTCAAATTTCTTGGAACCATTGTCGGAAAAAGATTAATCTTAATCAATACGAATCCCTAGATAAAAATCAAAGTAAACATGGGCGAAGAACGCTCAACTTTTCGTATCCCTTTCATGTATCTTACTATGCCTCTTCAACTTTGACTTTTCACGGAATCCCTTTCCGCATGTAGCACACTTGTGAGGTTTGAGCATGGCGTTGGGTATAAGGTGTGTCTTGATGTGACGTTTCAACTTGGACTTTTCACGGAAACCCTTCCCGCACTGCTTGCATGAGTGCGGCTTGGTTCCAGTGTGTATCATTTCGTGCCTATTCAAGTCGTTCTTTCCCGTGAAAGACTTCCCACACTGCGTGCAGGAGTAGGGTTTCTCACCGGTGTGGACACGAGCGTGAATGAACAGATTGGATCTGTCGTTGAATCCCCGGCCACAGATGTCGCAGCGGAAGGGCCGCTCACCCGTGTGGACACGCATGTGCCGTAGAAGCTTCGACTTCGCCACGAAAGCCTTCCCACACTCCTCGCACTTGTGCCGCTTCTCCGCCTGGATGCCACTATGTACCTCGTAATGGACCATCAACCGCTTCTTGTTCTCAAAGTTCTTTCCGCACTCCTCGCAGGTCCATAGCTCAACATGGTGCATCTGGATGTGGTTGTCCAGGAGATGTTTCTGCTGGTAGCACCTGCCACACTCTGGACACGTGTGTAGCTCCTGGATCTGATGCTCTACGGCATGATCTTCAAGGTCGGACAAGCAGTCAAAGGCCTTCCTGCAGTGAAGACATCTGAACAAAGCGGCATCCCCACCATCTTCATCCGTCCTAATCGACCCAAGAGTACTTCCCTTACTATCACAGAGTCTTCCACCTTTGGTCTCTCCTGCAGAGTGTGCCATCATATGCTTCTTCAAGGAATGTTTGCTGCTGAAGGGAGTCAGGCACACCGAGCACTCGTAGAGACTTCCGTTGAAGTGGCTCCGGAAGTGATGCACAAGGTCCGAGATGCTCTCAAAGGCATCACCACATTCCTCGCAGACGAAGGGCACGATGACGACTCGCCTCGAGGTGAAGTACTGACCAGAGTTCTTAATGAGGTAGTTGAATGAGGGGAGATATTTGCTGCTCTTAGAAACTGCGTTTTCCTCCATCTGGAAATGTGAAAAGAAAGCATCAATGAACAATACATCTGCATTCGTACATGATTTCATTCACTGCAACTCCTACAAAAGATTCACCAGATTATACCAACCTATTCATTATTTGTATCACAGAGAGCTAACACAGGACAACAAACAGTTAACTGTGAAGTTGCCTAACATTTTATCTTCGTGCAAATCAGATTTTGAAATTTTTTTTAATATTTTCAAGAAAAGAAATACAATAGTAAACAACAAAGATGCCAATCCACAAATTTATCACATGAAGCTGTTTGTATGTTTAGAAAAAAAAATCAAGTATTTCAATTACCCATATTGTGACTTAAATAATTCAACATGTTTAAAGGAAGATAATCATTTGAAGAAAATTAGTCGATAACAGAGAACTCATATAAATTTAGCAATATTATGATACATATGATGTAGGCCTATTGCTTTAGACACTCATTTGAGAATCAATGAGAAAAATTACTATACTATTCATTCCCTTTTAATAAAGCATGTAGAGTTGAAGGCAGATTTGAACTTTTTTAAGGTTAATGCTATGACTCTTTGGCATGATCTTTGGTTCACACATGGGCAAAATTGATTGTGCCAATTTGGGACAACAAAGGCAATGCAGGGCATGAAGCGTGTAGATAGATGGTTATCTTTATAATTTTGACTATTTACATTATATCAATGGCAATCTTATGCATATGTAATTATTATTATTTGTTTGGCGTCACTTGTGCCTGGAGGCGAAAAAGCGAACTGAATCATTGTGAAATGTGGTCTCTCCTCCGGATATACATGTACATGTAACTGATTGGGGGGAGTGCAGGTGGACCACTACACCGGGGTTTCCCCTACTCTTATACGAATCGTGCAGTGGGTTCTTAACATGCGAAGGTGGTGACTCTCCTCTACACGGGGCCTCCATTTAACATCCTATCTGAGGGACGGTGTGTTTTCCACCGTAACAAAGTCTGCATCTATGGAACAGAGGAGAGACGTTTACACACAACACACTGGCTTCAGTCATCTGCCCGGGGCGGACTCTAACCCACGATCTTTGCTTCGACAGGCAGACGCTTTGCCGACTGAGCCAACTTTGCTCTACACGTTCGTAAACGACACAGTTTCCAAGTACATACATATTTCATGAATTGTCACAATTGGCAGAGATGTACATGTACAGTATCTTTCTCACAGGATTTTTTTTCATTGCTTGCTATATTCCTGCCAGAAGATTCACAAGAAACATTTGGTGAGGTGTTCGGCTGCTTTCTTACCTTTTCTGCACATTTAGATTTCAATGGCTTTGACTTGTTGGCATCATTCTGCGGTTGCCTCTCCGTTTTTAGGTTACCCTTCTGTTCCTCTTTCATCATTGTATTCTTAGACAGATTAAGATCCATCGTGCCAGAAAGAAACATCTACAGAGAAAATGCAATTTTTAAGAATTTGGCAAGGGCCCCGTTGCATAAAAGTTACTAGTAAGTACTATTATGGTAACTTTGCCATTGAATGGTAACTACCATGGAAACAATGATCAGCAGCCAATCATAATCAAGGATTCCATGCAAGTTACCATTGGATGGCAAAGTTATTATAATTTTATGCAACGGGCCTCAGATGTGAGAATGAGATGAGAATGCATCCGATTTTTGGCAAAAAAAAACAAGCTTCTGGTAGTAAGTAGATCTAAATAATTCTTGTTTAACATAATTTTTCAATATTATTTTTTATGACATTAATATTCAACATTTAAACTATGGAAATAAACATGACTGTTATTTGATTCAATGATTGTATTTCTGTTTTGGTCCAATTCTGCTTAAGTGTCCGATATTTGGGCACTTTACTCTAATTCATTATATTTTGTCGTGTTATCCAATGCCACTCATTCAATGAACAAGGTCACTCATTCAATGAACAAGGTTATGATAGCATCCAATGCCTGCTAATGCCTGTTCTATTTTGGTCTCATATTATCAAATTTTTTATCTTTTTACTTTTCCATAAATAGGGTGTCTGAAGCCACACTGAAAAGTGTCAGCATAAAACAGGCTAATTCAGGGGGAAATATGGCACATTTTTTCGGGGAAGTTCAGGCTACTAGAAAAATGTGATCTGAATTGATTATTAACTTGTGTTTGGCATGTATGGAAACAGAAAATTCAGGGGCTTCTTTTGATAGTAAGGATCATTTTAAATAAGGATTTAGAGATAAATTGCAAACCCTTATTTTTGTGTGTGTTGAGATTGCCATTTCTCCATGCGTTTTCTACGGGAAAATGAAATTTCTGTTTTGCACAATTTTTTTCACTTTGTCGCAATTTTTCATTGTGATCTGGTTTCCAAATCTTTTCAGATAGAGCATAAAAAATCCTATTGGACTCTTTATGGACAAGTTTTTGGCATTAATAATAAATTCATAACAGCTCTCGGAAGCTAAAAATTTGGATTTGTGTGTGTCCTTTTCTTAACTACAGTCTATGGCAGAGAAATGCTGAAAATTTACCTAAAATTTTCATTCTTCTTTTTTGCAGCCAATAATTGGATTTTTTACAAAAATGTTACATTTCTGTCAGTCTGAAGGTCATTTCTCTTCAAATTCACAAAGAAAATGTGATATTTTCTTGAAATAAGAAAAAAAAAAATTTTCTCCAGACGTAGTCTGTCGTAGACACCTTAAGCCTACCATAATAACAAATGTTATTCTAGGCCTATGTCATTTTCTATGGTATTTACATTGTTTTATTTTCCAACTGTTACACATATGTCTTTTAATCAGTTGATATTTGGTCTTCTGCGAACGGTTCTGGATTTAAACTCGTCTTGTACAGGTTTTTCAAACCTGGCCTTGGCTTGTCATGGCTCATGTTTGTAATGCATGTAAGTTGTATTGTAATTGTATCTTTGGCCTTGTCCTAGACCAAAAGCTTCGGTCTCTGTTATGTTGGTTGTTCAGCTGAACTCCGTTGGCTTCACTCACCAAATACAGAGACCGAAGTTCTAGCGCGATCTGTACAGGGGACTCAATGGCCATATGTTTATGTACTTAAGATCGGATAAAACGGGGAAGTGAATTTGCGCGACAGCCGAGGTAAGTCACTGTTTTTGTTCCTTTTAACTTGATTTTTCTCCGTTTTTTGGCAATCAATGCCATGGCAAGAGGGAATATTAATTTGCATTTTGGTCGCGTTAATTTTCAAAATTTTTATTCATTAAAGACAAAAATTGAAGAGCCCCGACGGGGGGATTTTGCATTGCAAGTCCCCTAATGGTGGCTGCACGCTAGCGAGCCGTCTGTGTACGAGGAGAAATAAAAAAATAAAAAAACTCCTCGAAACAGACGGCTGCCAGCTGTCTAGCCTTGTCCTTGACATGTTTTACGTTGTGTTTTACTTGTCTAAATAAATACAAATTTTCATTTTCATTGGGGGTGCATATGGAACTTTTGCCGAAAAGGAAGCCAACATGAACAATGGCAGCATGAATACGAATGAAGAATCCCTGAATTAAATTATAAGGACGGTATTAAAAATAACCAACAGCAATCGCATAATATGGGACTGGGTTAACAAATTTTTCAAGTCCGACGTGGCACGAAAGGAAACCGGTACTATAATTACAAAGTAAACAAAGGATGGCATTTCGTTAAATAATCTTCATAAGCAAAAATATAAATTGAATTCATTATTGCAAAACATATGTCCTGTCTTACCCAGAGAGTTAGTGGCTTTTTGACGCCATTTCTCCACTTCCGGACTCGAGACCGTGTTTTCAAAGAGCGCCCTCCATGTTATGTAGAGGGCTCAGGGGCCATGGAACTGGGAGTCATCACAGAAATACAATTCGTTGGGAGTCATCCCCGCCGACTAGAAGTTTTGAAGGGATGGTCCGGGCAAAAAGTATATAGCTTAATAAATAGAGTAGAATTCACTGAGCACAATGCCGAAAATTTCATAAAAATCGGATAACAAATAACAAAGTTATTGAATATTAAAATTTGGCAATATTTTGTGAAAACAGTCGTCATGAATATTCAATAGGTGGGCTGATGATGTCACATCCCCACGTGTTCTTTTGTATTTTATTATATGAAATTAGGTTTATTCAATTTTTTCCTCCAAGAACTAGAAAAATTGGATTGACAACTGATTTAGTGCATTAGATATTTATTGATGCAACTTATCTCATTATAAGGGAGACATATTATTCACACAAGTATGAAATCGTGAAAAAATTATGATTTTATGTGATAACATAAGAAAACGGAAAGTGGGAAAGTGGGGATCCTCTCTGGGGATCAAAATAGGCAACCCCAGAGACCTCCCTTGGAGTAATTTGCTGCAGTTTTTTTTCTCCCTCTCTCTTCCTTGTCTGGCGATTGAAAGAAAGTTCGATCACCATCATCACTATAGTACAAAGTTTCCAGATTCATTTCAACTGTATCGAAGATAAGGGAGAAAATGTTGTTTTATTGTTTCAATGAATTTGATATTATTTATCATTCATTCCTATTCTTTATTCTGGGAGAACATGTTTCCGGAACCAAATCGCTACATACCCTGGGTAAATCATTATTATAATTATTATTATTATTATCATTATTATTATTATTATTAGTAGTAGTAGTAGTAGTAGTAGAAGTAGTAGTAGTAGTAGTAGTAGTAGTAGTAGTAGTAGTAGTAGTAGTAGTAGTAGTAGTAGTAGTAGTAGTAGTAGTAGTAGTAGTAGTAGTATTAGTAGTAGTAGTAGTATCATCATCATCATTATTATTATTATCATCATCATCATCATCATCATTATTTTTATCATTATTGTCATCAACATTATTATTGTTGTTGTTGTTATTATCATTATTTTTTTTTTTAATGAGTGTATTTTGTATTCGGAAATTTATTTCATAATTTCTCTAATAAAGGTACTTTAGAGAAACTCTATGAAGTAGTAGTTAACACTTAACGTAAATAGAATTTATTATTAGTAATTATTTCTCGACTTTTTCAGTAGAGTTGACTTGTCTTTTAATATACTTGATTTATTTGGGATCAATATACATGTACAAAAAATTCACGTATTGCTAGTTTGCTTCGATAAAGAAAATCTAACTCCAATTAGGCAAAGATAATTATTACTTATAAAATCATGTTCAATGTTCTTATATTTTTCAATTAACACCTTGTTTAAATAATACCTGAATATTCATTGAGAGCAAGTAAATGTTTTTTTTATTAATTGGCATATCTGTGTTTGACATTGTTTTGGATTATACATTGTTATATAGGATTTGCAAATTATTATTTTTTTATCAAAGAAAGAGCGACATTAAATGGTCACTCATCAGAAAATTTCAGATTTCTTTTTAGGTTTTCGGAAAATGTTAACATAATTCTCATTGTTATTCTCACTCTCATTAGTTAGGATGAACCGATCGCGTGTAATGTCAGCATCTATCATGTTGTTAGTGACATTGCATAAAGTATTTGGATGAAAGATGTCTACGGTGAAAATGATGCCACTGCAAGTCCACTCCCCCATTCTTTTTTTAGTGATTGTTTTACTTAATTGAATTAAAGGAGAATGAAACCCTTGAAACCAGCTGAATCAATATCAAAGAGAAAAATCAAAGAAACATATTGTTGAAAGTTTGAGGAAGATTGAATGAATGATAAGAAAGTTATGAGCATTTGAATATTGAGATCACTAGTGCCATGTAGATCCTCCCATCGGCAATGCGACCAAGATCTGTGATGTCACACACGTACAACTCCCTCATTACTTTAGTACTTATTTCACTTATATTCTCACTTTTATAGAGTCTATCACAAGGTGAGGTGTTCTCTTTATGAGAGGACAAGTACAGAGGTTTCACAACATTATATCATTGATGAATTATTTGTCATATGATTAGAATGAGCAAAAAGAGATGTTTTGGGGTATATTTTCAGTGTCCAAATGGGAGAGTTGTACGTGTGTGATATCACAGATCTTGGTCGCATTGCCAATGGGAGGATCTCCATATCATTAGTGATCTCGACATTCAAATGCTCATAACTCTTTTATTGCTAGTCCTATTTTACTCAAACTTTTGTTGATCTTATTCTTTGATTTTTCTGCTTTCACAAAAGCTAACTTGCTCCAAGAGTTTCATTCTCCTTTAAGGACGTTGCACAGTTATGTTTGTGCGCATTATGATCTGCGCATATTTTACACTCTGCGCGCAGACGTCACAATGGATGAACATGTGATTAATTAGCTGTAGGTATGAGCAAATTTTTCTCCTTATCTGCTCTAGCTGCAAATACGATGCGTTATTTTATGAAGCTAAAAAAATTGCATTATTCCATGGACCATTTAAAAAAAGTATTTCTACAATTTCATAATACTTTACTCTGCAGTGCTGCAAAGAATGATGAATATGACCCCGAGTTTGAATAAATGGACGAGTGGTTTTGAATTTTTCTTCAGATGGATACAAAGCATTTGGCGCGTTTTTTGTGTTTTAAAAAGCACATTTGCTCTAATAAAAGTGCTGATAGTTTGAAAACAAGCACATGAACCCCTATTTTTCATTGTTTGCACCTCTTAGGTATACCTTCCTCTACAACTTTGCAAAGTTTGGTTAAAATGACATGGATTTTCAATAAAGTGCAGCATTTATTGCACTTTCTAGTTTGTTATTGAAACTTCAAATTTTTTGAGATTAGGTTTTTGTTATCTTTTACGCTATTTTTTAAGAACTGATAGTGCTGTTAGACTTAAAACAGTAAACAAATAGCACTATAAATAAATTATCAATCTTAAGGATACAATTATTAACTCTCTTGCGAAATTTGATGAAATTTTCATGGATTTTGACTGAGTAATACAGGTTTAAACTCACTGTAGTGCATCTCGCGAGGTCTAAAAATGCAAAATTCTTTTGAATGCGCAATTCTTGAGAACGTCCATTTGAGTGAACTTTGAAGCTCTATAGCAAAAAATCAAGCACATGGACCCATGTTAATTTATGCATATTTCGATTATTCAGGTTCTAAAGTATCTATGTGCAAAGTTTGGTGAAAATGACATGGATTTCACTTTAACTGTGGAACGTCCTTAAGTTCAGTAAAATGGATACAAAGAAAATAAGCAAATTTTACTTAAAACTGCCAAACTGATAAATACCTGAAAAAATTAAGGCAATTTTTTTGCTTCAATTTTATTGAGTAATTTCATATATTTTTTTTACAATGTATGCTACTTCCCACCCTTGGTCCAGCCAGATATCCTGTTTTATGCACGAATGTGAATATATATTTCAATCCCCCGACCCGATCGGATGCTTTGCTGCAATACCTCAGCCCCCTCCCTTTGAAAATGACTGCGGCCTGCGTCAGTTTTTAACAATACAATCCCAAGAAAGAAAGGACGTGACAAACAATATGAGGAGAATTATTGATTCCGACAGAGATAGCCGATTAGCTCAACAGGATGTCAATACAATGAATATGAAAAATTGCACGTTCCTTCCCAGAAAAAATGCACAAAATTTTGCTTGGTGTAAAAATAAATATGATATGCCCTTTGATCATCAAACACGGATATACGCCCTATATGTTTCAAGTGAACACTTAACCTGTCAGTAGGTAAAGTTCACTGTGCTTGTAATTAGACCGGCTAACTAGGCCGACTGTATATAAAAAGCTTCTGAAACTGACCTTGCAATTTGACCACGAAAAAAACCCACAGATTTCCTTTTTTTCAATTTCTACATTTATTCAGCCTACAAGTTCCCTGGTAAAATGGTAAATCAGGGATTCCCATTTGGTAAAGTGGAAGAATGGTTCATAAAATGATTTCCACACAGTAAAAACGCTGTTTAATTTTTTTATACAACGCTGTTTACTATATGAACCTTACAGTAATTGTTTAAACAGTTTAAACAAGTGTTTAAAATCTAAACAACAAAGTTTAATTTTCAATATCTAATCTTCAATAAATTAAACATGATTGTTTAAACTGTTAAACAACTACTGTAAGGTTCATATTGTAAACAGCGTTCTATACAATCTTAAACAGCGTTTCTACTGCGCATTATAAAACCGGTAACCTTATTCGAGGCTTTTCGGATAAATTAGTGAATGGTTAACCATATGGACCTACTGGTTAACCAAGGTTTCTGAGGTGAATTTGTAAAATGATTGGCCTATATAGCCGCCTATAGTACTCGTAGAATTCTCACTGGGCAAATCCATATCCCTGATTACAATGGTACATGTATGTGATAAAATGCTTTGAATGTCAAATTTCCCTGGTAAAAAAGGAATAATAATAATGAACACATTGAAAACCAAGTTACAGTGGTAAAATTGTAAATTAAGCTTTCCATGGTAACTTACTAAAGAGGCTCATGAAGCAAAATTTTAGAAGTAAAATGATGACATGGTAGATCAAGCTAAAATTATAAAATGGTAAACTTGTAGGCTAAATCAATGCAAATATAAGTGGATCTATACGCGAAAACGATAGCCTAACTGAAAATTAGACACTGGCCAAGACCTAATGGTAAATGTGCAACATGTGCAATGAGTGGCGCCTAATTGGCACCTAATTTTGAGGGGGCTAGATATGGCGTATCAGGCAAAATGTTCGACATTTTTGTTTCTCTTAATTTATAAAAGTTGTGATATATTTTAAAATAATATTTAGACAATATCATATTTCACCCTTCTCACTTTTTTTCTTGGTCGTGATTTTTTTTTTTTTGGGGGGGGGAGACAAGCGAGACAGCTTGTCTCCCCCCCCCCCCCAAGCCCCCATTGTACGCCACTGGACAAAATGGTTGGTAGACGAACTGGTTGTAGACGAACATAAGATTAAGGCCATTACCAAACAGAAAATAGGCCAAGTGGGAGTAGACCAAGTGGCAATTTTTTATACCAAAATGTCTGCTTGACCGCCTCATTCGGGACTACGTGACGATAATGAGAAATCCGGGGAGAAATCAGTTTGTTTTCTATTAGCAATTAAAAGTTTGTCAAAAATACGTATTTTGATTTGGATTGAGTTCAGAGATAAAGAAAAAGGATGCTTATATTTTCATCGAGCTTCTTCGTACCTAGTAGCCACCTGAACGGAAATCCCTGAGGAAACTCTATATCATAACGCAGTCAAAACGAAAACGTGTGGCTTTCCGTATTTCTAAGATGAGCGGATATGTATCTAGAAAGCACCGCACAATCAACTCGAATTCACATTAAAAAAAACTATGAATTTTACATGATAAGTGAAACTAAATAGAATTAAAATATATGAATCACGGGAAATTGATTTAGGGCCTACTTGACCGGAGATAGATCGCCCCATCCTGTTTATACTGTACACTCCTTGTATCTTGCAGTCCGTTTTTTCTGAAGTCCTCAGCCAAGAAGTGTTGACTCCACTCTCAGTGGATAAACCGTACAGTACTTCTATGTAGTTTGTTATAAGTTTGGAGTGGAGGGCAAAAGAAAATGACCCTTTTGTTAAGGGCAAGTACAAATTACTCTTTTTTTTCTTATTTCTTTAACGCTACATCCCCCGCCCCGCCCCTTAGTGTCTTTCTGCGCATTTTTGTCATTCTTTGTCATTTTGTTTGCCCTTTAAGGGGAACGTGTACATGTACTACAGTGAAGATAATATATGATTTGGTGAATTGCATTCAACAAGCATTTTTTGCCTAATCCCGGGGCAGCGGGAACGTGAGGCAGAGTGGGAGGGGGCACTTACCCCTAAATATAGTCCAACGATGATTCTAAACTGTCCCTTTGTCTGAACTAATGAGCCCTATTTTTATTGTGCCCATGATGAATAAAATATCCCTGTAGTCTGTTCACATGTAAGCATTCTGTCACTTTTTCCATCTCACATGTAGAATATATTAGGCTATATGCCTATTATTAGGTATCAAGTGGGATTTAGCCAAGGGGCATTTCATGACTAAAAAGGAAGCCCCCAATTGAAAGTCCTAGGTGGAACTCCGACTTTCCCAGCTAAAATGCCCCACTCAAGTGGCCCTATATGCCCTACAGAGCTCAAAAAACAACTTGAGCGTTTCTAATCTCTTCAACAGGGGCGGCAATCCTGGGGGGCGGGGGCACAATACCCCCCCCCCCCCACAAACACACTTTTTTAAGCAATGAAAAAGTACCTTTTTACGCAAGAAAAATGCCCTCTCAAGAATGGTGTACTGTGCCCCTTTCACCTGTCTGAGGAAGATCCGTTTTAATTGTTACCAAGTGTCTTTTCTCGTCTAAGTGCCAATTTTTACCAAAGAATGCCCCTCTCGAACGTGTTCTGTGCCCCCTATTTTCCTGAGGAGGGCCCGTTTTAGGTGTTGCCAATTGCCCTTTCGTGAATCATTGCCCATTTTGTACCAAAGAAAAGTGCCCCTCACGAACGTGTTTTGTGACCGTACCTGAGAAGGACCTGTTTTATGTCGTTAGCAAATGCCCCTTTGCCTTCTTTAGGTGCCCTTTCTCGTATCAGTGCCCTTTTTATACCAAAGAAAAGTGCCCTTCACGAACGTGTTTTGGGCCCCTTTCACCTGAGAAGGACCCGTTTTATGTGTTAACGAGTGCCCCTTTGAAACAAGAAAATATTTTTTTCTTTGTTATTGACTTTGTTACTTCTCGTGTAGGAAAAAAAAAAACTTGTAAGAATAATCTTACGTACCTTAAGTTTTATGAGCCATGTGAGTAATTGGAGGGGGCGCTTGGGTGGACCCCCCCCCCCCCCAATTTTTCTCCACCAAGAAAAAAAAGGAAAGAGAAAATAATGAAATGTGATATAATTTTCTGAATAGTGTGTCAAAATATATCACAAAATTGGATTTTCGTTATAAATATTTCAAAACTTGTGCTCGCTCGCTTCGCTCGCTCACAACTTCTTACAAATTTTACATTATTTAACAAAGCTAGCCCTCTCAAAATATTTGGCTCATTACACCAATTTGTATTAGTCATTTTATCTTTGTTTTAAGTTAGTGCCCTTTTCGAAAGAAAAGGTTCCCTTTTTCCCCTGTGCCCCCCCCCCCCACTTTCAACTTCGCTCCGCCGCCCCAGCTCTTAAAAGAAACAAAATTTACTAGTCATCCTTACGGTGAAGTTGGAATAACCTCTTCTACTGTCATAATTCAGTTATACCACATTCAAAGAGAGTACACCTGACATGAAATGAAAATTAAAAAAATACCCGCATTTTGGGGTATGCGGTATTTTAAGAGCATTGTTTCAGATCGAGTTTCAAGAACAGAGAGCTATCAGTTTCAGATAGGCCCGTATCCTTTTGTATGTTTGTCACACTTTCACATTCTCTGTATTACATACAATATAGGAGAAGGTTGAGCTTGCTGAGGGGTGACGAAAATGCTATGCACCCCCCCCCCCGGGGGGGGGGGGGCAGGCAAATGTATTATTGTACACACGCGTGGCTAAATTATTTCCAAACACCCCCTATTATAAACGAATTTTTCTCTGTGTGCAAAATAACCCCCTAAACAAGTTTTTCGCGGGCTTTATTTACACATTTAATTTGGCCCCTAAACAAGTTGTCGCCAGAATATGACACCGGGGAAAAGCTTGGGAAAAAACGACATACCCTAAATATGTTTGGCTAGTCTTAAAAAAAAAAAGCTTTGGAAAAAAGCATACCCTGTACGTTTGACCCTGCGATTGACCATTGACCAGTCATTCAAAACTACCTTCTTTTTTTGAAATCGGTGTTTTTTTATACCCTTAACGAGTGCACGCGCGGCCCGTGTCGAAAACTGAAAAAATACCCCTTTAAACGCGTTTTTTTTTTGTCACGCGTGTGTACAGCAATATATTTGACTGCCCCCCCCCCCCCCCGGACCGTGACGAAATATGCAATGAATAGTATCTGATGTAGAGGTGGGAAAGACAGGTGACTGTTTTCCTCGGGAGGGTGGGGGGCATTAGCCGACTGAAAATTACATAAGTCCATATCTAGCAGCTTTTTAAATTCAGGAATCGGACAATACAAGAATAACATTGAAATGAGGATTAAAGTATTTGGTTAACTCTTGGAGTTGTAAAAGCAATTAAAGGTCAGATCGAATGGTCCTTATTTCCAGGTAGTTCCTCAAAGTTGGCAAAGTGGACGGTTTTCGCATTGGTCAAATAGCAGGTCTAATTATCAAATCGTCTAACACCATCATGGCCAACCCTACCTTGCATTCAAATGAAAGTGCTGAAAAGTTCAAGGATGGGTTTCATATCCGGTCAATCCAAAAATATTGCTACCCCCCACCCATTCAACCATGGATGCCGAAATAGTCCCCCCACCCTCGCCGCCTTTGGCCGTGCTTGATTGATTGGGTATGAAATAAAATGGTATGGCAAACTTTAAAAACCCTAGATAAGCGAGTCATTTCTAATATATGATATGCAAATTTTCGTTTCACAATTTAGATTTTAAAATGTATTATCTCCCTCATTTCAAAATGTATTCTGTCGATATATGTATATATATATATATATTTTCTGCTATTTTATTTAATGATTAAAAAAGGAAATTTATAAGGTATAAATATATTTCAATCAGATTGCTAGAATGTATGTATGCATATGTTATTCACTATGTCATTTGCTTATTGCTATGTTATGCTGAGAAAAAAAATATGACACTTGTATATACTTTTGTTATTGGAATGTGGAAATAAATAAATCAAATCAAATATTCAAATGGAAATACTTCACTCTTCGTAATCGAATCTAGCTTGTGATTGAGCATGCGCAGATTAGCTGGCTTCTAAGCACAGTAACCTCCCCTGCGTTGTTCTGTGGAGCAGGACGTAAATTCAGGAGATTGAGATCGACCTATCCTCAATAAAAACGAGAAACGTATGCCCTAATTCATTCATTCGATTTGTTTAAACATTTATCGAACGAATTCTCATCACACCTCTGGTCGTTGGTAGACATACTTATGTTCCCGAACACTTGTTGGGTGTTTACAAGGAATTAGTGAGATATATAGACTTTTGATTACTTGGAGGAATAATTCCATGCTATAATGAACTTCAAGAGCGCTATTTGTACCATTGCCTGGATGATGGCGTTTTGCGCGCTTACCAAAGCACAGAGTAAGTACTATCAATTCTATTTCACTATTTAATATGTCACTATTTATTTATCATTACGGGTATATTCATCTTGTTCTTATCTAGATAAAATTCGTCTCATTTCACTTTTTTTACATCTTCAATTGATAATTGTTCTTATACTGGGATAAAGTTTTGATATTATGTGGGATGGATATCATTTTAAGAGAAGTCTAAGTATAGGTATTATTTTGTAACATAAACGAAAATGTCCAAACAGAGTTGACTGAACCAAAAATAAATAAATAAAAAGCAGAAGAGTAATAACAAGGAAGGGGAAAAAACATAGAGGGTATTGTGTGTAGGTCGCGTTACTCCTGTATGTCTTCTTAAGTTTAGAAAAATAGGTCTTGACCCCCCCCCCCCTCTCCCCTTGCGCTGTCCTGCAAAAATCCGAGTTTCATTAAAATTTCGAAAGTCGAAATTCTCTTTTTTTAACCAAAAGGACCTACTTCTTGGCTTTCAGAAACTGAGCAGACAGTTCCCTGCGGTTGAATTGAATTTCGTATAAAAGTTGATCGATCTGTTTGTCAGTAGTATCCGAAAATCATTACAGGGGGAAAGGGTAGGCATACAACGCGACAATGATTTCAGTAACTGTATGAAGGACTTAAACTATTTAGTTCTGCTTTAGATGGAGAGGAGATTTTGCTTCGATTCCTTCTCTTGTCTTCTTCTTCTTCTTTTCCTTCGTCTTCTTCTTCTTCTTCTTCGTCTTTTTTTTTATTCTTCTTCTTCTTCTATTTCGTCTCCTTCTTCTTCTTCTTCTTCTCCTCCTTCTTCTTCTTCTTCTTCTTCTTCTTCTTTTTTCTTCTTCTTCTTCTACTTCGTCTCCTTCTTCTTCTTTTTCTTCTTCTTCTTCTCCTTCTTCTTTTCCTTCTTCTTCTTCTTCTTCATCATCTTCTTCTTCTTCTTCTTCTTTTTTTCTTCTTTTTCTACTTCGTCTACTTCTTCTTCTTATTCTTCTTCTCCTTCTCCTCCTCCTTCTTCTTCTTTTTCTTTTTCTTCTTCTTCGACTTCTTCTTCTTCGTCTTCTACTTCGCCTCCTTCTTCTTCTTCTCCTCCTTCTTCTCCTCCTTCTTCTCCTCCTTCTTCTTCTCCTTCTTCTCCTTCTTCTTCTTCTTCTTCCTCCTATCCTTTGTGTAGTAGATTAATAGTAACGGTATAGTTAGGTGTTTCATATAAAGCTCAGTTCGTGAAGTTACGTACCGCCTTTACCATGTTTATAAACGACTGGATATTGCCCTTTTATAGGTGGAAAGTCAGTGACATAGGGATTATCACGTAGCACAAGGGTCGTCATATTTCGGTCGTCGTATTTCGTTCGTAAAGTCGCTCGTAACTTACGAACAGTTTTATGAAACATGGTTTAAGTCCAAGATAGGTCAGAGTCAGGATAAGACCTTGGATAAGCATTGATTTCCGTCTATCTCTCATGCAAGGCCGGGCTAGGTTCTTCAGGGAAAGTAAATCAAGGCCTGATCGAAATGGCTTTTGTTAATGAAATTCGTACTTGAATGATATACGAGCGATGAATAGCATATCATTTCTTAAAGACTTTGCGCTAAGCTGTTGATCATAAACTAGGAAGCACAAAATAAGAAGAAAAAAAACGCGAACATATCCAGATTGGGACAGTGGAATATTGTTTAAAAGGAGCTCAAAATTTTAATAATATCATAGGCCTGATTTTGACGAAAATTTGTATTTTCATAATTTGATAAAGCAGATACCATATAATTTTTGTGAGGTTCATAAACGACTGCATGACGACCCTTGTGTTACGTGATAATCCCTATGTCATTGACTTTCCACCTATAAAAGAGCAATGCAGTCGTTTATGAACCTCACAAAAATTTTGCGCAGCGAAAAACGAAAATACTTCACAAACCAATTAATTCGTTTCAAGCATGATATAAGAAAAACATGGAAAACTATAAACAATGCCTTAAATAAGTATAGCGTAAAATCGAACATAAAAACAATAAAACACAATGATATCGAAATTCATGATTCTTTTCGGATAGCTGACATATTCAATCAATATTTTTCACAGATCGGAAAAAATCTTGCCGACAATATACCATTAACACAAAAGAAATTTACAGATTTTACTCACCGACCAAATCCTAATTCTCTTTTTCTATTACCAGTACATAGGAATGAAATAATAGATACAGTGAATAACTTAAAAAACAAAAAGAGTTGTGGTCATGATGGTATTGATAATATTTTATTAAAGAATGTCATAGAATATATTGTTGATCCATTAGTACACATATTTAATCTTTCCTTAATTAATGGCGTCGTGCCTGACAATATGAAAATATCTAAGGTAATACCAGTGTATAAAAAAGGAGATACGAATAATGTATGTAACTATAGACCGATATCTTTATTGCCTACTCTATCAAAGGTTCTAGAAAGAGTGATGTATACAAGACTATTAGACTTTTTGAATAAATATAATATAATTTCTGACTTTCAATTTGGATTCCGCCAAAAGCATAGTACATCTCATGCTACTCTTTCATTTGTTGAAAAAATCACAAAAGCTATTGATAACTTTGAACATACAGTAGGTGTTTTTCTGGACCTCTCCAAGGCCTTTGACACTATAAATCATGAAATACTACTATACAAACTTGAAAATTACGGAATCCGTGGAAAGGCCTTGGAGTGGTTCAGGAATTACCTAATAAACCGTAAACAGTTTGTTAACATAAATGAACGAAATTCTTCTCTACTAAAGGTCAACTGGGGTGTTCCTCAAGGTAGCATACTGGGCCCACTTTTATTTACGATCTATATAAATGACATCCACAATTCTTCGACAATATTATCTTATATTCTTTTTGCAGATGATTCAAATGTACTTTATTCTCATCCCAATCCCGATATTTTAGTCAATATATTGAATATTGAACTGGAGAAGCTAGTACAATGGATAAGATCTAATAAATTGTCAATCAATGTACAAAAAACGAAATGTATGCTTTTCAGCAATTCTTTAGATAAATTACCATACGATATTAAATTGGACAACGCTGATATTGAAGTGGTCGCTTCAACAAAATTTTTAGGCCTGATAGTAGACAACAATTTATCTTGGAAAACACACATTGATTCTATATGCCGTACAATTTCACGTAATATTGGTGTTATAAATAAGGTCAAGTTTTTTCTTCCAACTTCCTCCCTAAAAATGCTTTATTCAACATTAATTTTACCTTATCTAAACTACGGGATAATTGCCTGGGGAAATACACATACATCATATCTAGAAAGAATATTACTTTTACAGAAAAAGGCATTGCGCGTTATTTTTAATATGGCCTGGAGATCCCATACAGACCAATTGTTTATTGACAATAAAATCTTAAAAGTAAAAACATTATATCAATATAACTTGGGTCAATTTATGTATCAATTAAATAATAATATGCTACCATCAATCTTCGATTCTTCATTCAACAAAAACAAAACTATCCATAAATACCCTACACGTCAATCCGACGAATTTCATTTTCCTTTACCCCGGACAATTCTTGCCAAATCTATCTTTACTTTCGAAGGCCCTCGACTTTGGGGCACTCTTAATAATACTATCAAAGATTCCCCAAGTCTAAATTCTTTTAAATTTAAGTTCAAAAAGTTTCTCCAAGATACTCGTTAGTTTGTTTAACTCTTCATCACTCATACATTATATTTTTCATTTATACTTAGCACTACTAAGTGTGAAATATGATAATTTACGTTTTCCTGTTGATCCGTAATATTCGCTGTGAGTGCCGGGGCAAGAATCTGGAGACCATTGATTTCGTTTTTTCTCTCATTTTCTATTTCTTTCTTTTCTTTTTTTCTTTTAAACTATTCATTTAAATAGATTTAAGCTCAACTTCTACATGTTGTATTTGTGTTTTGTTTACATTGTTCATACAAATATGTAATAGGAGGCTGCATTCTACAAGCTTCGCTTTTTTAGCAGCCTCCTCCGTTTCCGACCTGTTATCTTAATTATTACATATAATAAGTTTCTTTATTTTATTGATTATATCAAGATGTATGTAACAAAACTTATTGTAAATGATTGTAAATGATTGTTGGAAATGGAAAAATAAATGAAATGAAATGAAATGAAATAATTGTTATTTTCGTAGTTTTTCATTTGAATGTTGCTCTTCTCAAAGCTAACTATATCCTACCCCTTATAGTTTTTCAAGAACTGGGAACAAAACGATTATAAAGACATGAAAAAAGGGGAAGAATTTAAAACGAAAAAAAAGAAGAAAGTAGAGTTCTTACAAAGAAGTCTCGTTGAATAGTATATAGGCCTAGCTCTGCCACTTTGCCCCAACCCCTTGTTCAAATATCCTAGTATAATTAACCTATAGTGGTTGATATTGTTTCTTTGTCATTTGTATGATATCAAGTTTAATGTAAAGGCTTTCTGTGTCACAATTGCGCGTTTGCCATGCATGGTCAGCCTACGGTGTTCAATACATGGAGGCCTAGCCTGGTCAGGGACTTAACTAATTAGGAAATAGCAATTAAATATCGATTTGGACGTGACAAGGTTTGGTGCTATATCTTTGGCCATCTGGTCAGACAGACCGTTTTGGCATTTGTCCTAATTAGTGGTAGGCCCTGGTGATGACAAAATGCAGAGGTACACTGTAAAAAATGAAGTGCTAATTTAGCACTTACAGTGCTTGTATAGTGACTACACTACGAGTGCTGATTTTCTAGTTCAAATTTAAATTAGAAAATCAGCACTCGTAGTGCAGTCACTATACAAGCACTGTCGGTGCTAAATTAGCCCTTCATTTTTTACAGTGTAGAAAATCAGCACTCGTAGTGCAGTCACTATACAAGCACTGTAAGTGCTAGATTAGCACTTCATTTTTTACAGTGTAGAAAATCAGCACTCGTAGTGCAGTCACTATACAAGCACTGTCAGTGCTAAATTAGTACTTCATTTTTTACAGTGTAGAAAATCAGCACTCGTAGTGCAGTCACTATACAAGCACTGTCAGTGCTAAATTAGAACTTCATTTTTTACAGTGTAGAAAATCAGCACTCGTAGTGCAGTCACTATACAAGCACTGTAAGTGCTAAATTAGCACTTCATTTTTTACAGTGTATATAGAATGTAGACATGTCGTAACCTATAGTGATCATGTTAGACCGTGGAATGTCCGGGTCGTATGGTTCAGTGGTTAGGGCATTGGACTCATAATCGCAAGGTTGTGAGTTCGAATCCCTACTCTGCCATTGTCTCCACTTTGATAAAAAAAGGCCCGAGAGTAATTTCTGTCGTCTATAAGGTCAGCCATTATGACTGATTAACATAGACGTGAAATGTTTCCTAGGTAATTGGTTATATACCAGCTTGGCGATTACCAGCAAAATGCTGTCCTGCCGAGTACCTACGGGAGTTCCCATAAGCAGAAACAGAAATCAAATAACCAACATCTGTAGATCTGTAAGGTATGAGCTCCGCAACATTCCCGTCATGTAAGAAGAACCACCGCCCTCACAGTAAAAAAAATGATATTGGTTAAAATTAATTATAGTATGTCAGACCAATTTGGCCCGGGGCAGTATTTTGCCCAAATCGGGAAGCATATTGCCCAGTAAGGTTAAACAATAAAGCTGCAATTAACTTAGAGTGGGATTTTCATCACAATGGCTAAATAAAAATGCACGAAAGAAATGCCCAATGTTGGTTGGACACATAATTACCCTCATGGAGCATTTTACCCAATATTTGTTTTCATAATCAAGCGGGGTGGCTCCGTTAGAGTGAAAACCCTATTCTCCTTTTTTCCTTTTTTTTGCTCATCCATCAGTTTTTTTTTCCAAAGCATCACTCCTTTTAAAAGATCGTCACAGGGCCCTGCATTTGGGCTGACTATTTCAGAGTTTTGTTATTTGAAATACAAGGGGTTTTCTTTTACGATTAACACATTGGCCCGTATTCCGAAGTCGGGTTTAACTTAAACTCAGGTGTAAAGTTGTGGTTTAAGTATGGCGAGCCAATTGTTACATAAATCACTAACAGTAGAGATATCAACAGTAGAGATATCATACTTCAGCTCATTTGGCTCACAAATCATTCATAGTAGTCTAGGAAGTATACGTAGATGACTGTCTTCACCATCGATGTCAGTCAGGAAAGAGCACAGTAAACATAAGACTCATACAACTTAATAAAAAAATTTGATACTTTTGGCTTTCCATACTTACACCACAACTATAAACCTGAGTTTAACTTAAACCCGACTTCAGAATACGGGCCAAAGAGTCCTACGATAATGTACCACTGTTAAACGTGATGGTGACTAATAACAGATCCGGATTCGCTCGTTGCACGTTAGATAAAATTTACACAATTGCTCATTGAGTTTTTCATATTCTGTTGAAAAAAAATTAAATCATTACCTGGTATATACTATGCATATATTTACAGATCAAACAGATAGGAACATATTCATTTCTCAGAGTCTGTGGGAGAATCCAAGATAGCCCTTATTTACCTATGTCCATTGGGGTAAAACCCTTGCCAGAAGTTTGATTACTTTAAGTCTATGGGCAGAGTTCAAGTTCAAGTTAAATTCATTCAGAAACCAGACACATTAGTACAAATCAATTAATAAACAGATGATACAAAAAAGATAAATAATATATATGTATATGAGAGGTTTTCGAGGACCCATGAAAAGCAGAGCTTGCGAGTGGGGCCCTACAATAAATGAGATGTACACAAAGAAGGAACATACTGTACATAATAAGAATTAACTACAGATATGTAAAAAAAAATAACAGATATAAGAAAAAAACAAATATGCAACACATACACACCCTCACACACCCCAACACACGCACATACACGACTAGGCTGGCCAGCTACGTGATAACTCATAGTTTTATAGAACAACACTTTTGAAACAAGATTTAACCCAGATTACTAAAGAGATATCTTTTACATTAAAGAGTTGTACAGATCCGGGACTTGCCGGAAATAGGAGGGAGGGGGGGGGGTTAACAAAATTAAAAAAAGTGTTATCACCCGATTTTTTGAAAATATTTTGGCAAGCATTTTTTTTAAAGTTCACACATCTAAGGGGAGCAGTTGTACAGTCTGGCAAGCACCCCCCCCCCCCCAAAGAAAAAACCGGCCGAGAAGGGTAAAGGCTTGCAATTATTGCGTAATTTTTGCTCGGCCGTTTTTTTTTCTTGGGGGGGGGGGGTGCTTGCCAAACTGTACAAGTGCTCCCCTTAGATGTGTGAACTTTAAAAATTGCGTATTCTCTGATTATGGTAACATTTAAGTTCTCACAATATATGCAACTCCATCTCCTCAGGCTTTACTATCTGATAATAGCATAACGTTGTTTTTTTTTAATACATTAACACTTCATATTGACAGGATATTATAATTGCACATGGAAACAAACATACTCTTTATTATTAAGTTCTTTGTTTTAATAAGTAATGCATCTGAACATATATTGCCATTTTATACCGATTTTATTTTCGTATACTTGTAAACCCCGACTAGTGAGGAGAGCTTCATAACAGAAATTTGTTTTTCTTTTAGTCATCCTCAGGCACTAGTCGGTGGTAATTATTCCTCTTGTATATATTCTTATTGTCTTTTGCCTGGAAATAAAATAAATAAATAAAGGCTTCCTCTTTGGTTCCACGTCTGTTATGATTATTATTAGTATTATTACAATCATTCAATCATTACTATTCTTACTATTCTTATTATTCTAATAAGCCTGTTCACGGTTGTAAACTGCGCACGAGCAGAAAAAGGTCATTGGAGACAACAATGAAGGTGGCTTTCAAATTCACTGACATAGGCATTTGTGATTTGATGATTATTCATGTATTCCTTTCAAAATATTTATCACATCCAAGCTGAAGAGTAATAAATAGAGCCTTCATAATCACTGGTATTTGACAGTAGCCTAAACAATAGTCAAATGTGCCAGAGGCAGACAATAAAACAGATTTCCAAACTTTATCCCTGATGTACTATTCTAGTCACCTGGTCTATACAATGGCTTTTGTTCTTAGAATTTGAATACTCTACCGGTAAAGCTTACGCAACATCTACATTTGAAATTGATAGTGCTTATCCTAATGAAAAATCACAAAGGTCATTGGAGAAAAGTTGATCATGAGCTAACCGTGAACTGGCTTATTATTACTGTCATTATTATTGTTATTATTATTAACAGTAGTAGTAGTATAGTAGTAGTAGTAGTAGTAGTAGTAGTAGTAGTAGTAGTAGTAGTAGTAGTAGTATTAGTAGTGGTAGTAGTAGTAGTAGTAGTTGTATGGTTGCTTCTTCTACTACTACACTGCAACAAAATATTGGTTAATATTTTAACCAGCACGAGGGTAATTATGTGTCCAATTAATTTGGGGCAGTATTTTACCCAATGCGGGAAGCATATTGTCCAGGAACGTTAAAAATAAGCAGCAATTATATACTTTAGAATGGGCAAAATTTTCATCACACTGGATGAATAAAAATGCCCCAAAGAAATGCCCAATGTTATTTGGACACATAATTACCCTCATGGGGCATTTTTACCCAATATTTTTTTTACTACTACCACTACTAGTACTATTGTAATAATTATCATCGTCATCATTGTCATCATTATAAGTATTAGCTAGATTACTATTATCATCGCTTAAAGGTTATTTTTTATTATACTCACGTTTTTTTCTTGATTTTCCTTTTACATTCAGACCCGAATTGTATGCGCAATACAACACTTGAGCCAACGGCGACAAATACCAACAGTTTTATAAATTCACCAGGTAAGATAATACAGATGACAAATATTACGAAATTCATTGTACATATATATTTTTTCATTTCGAGGACTCCCATGGGCCGCGGAAACGGGGCACTTTTTTCCAAAACCGTGCACAAAAACGTAAAAATGACCATCTGATGATGATTTTTTTTTGCATGGTCAGCCCCCACACTTTCGGCTCAGCCCCCGCACTTTCAAAACCGTTCCGCGGCCCCTGGATATTACAAAATGTTCTTTGATATTTTTTGAAATAGAATTACATTGTTCTTTTGGCATTACTTTGAATTCTACCTTTTTATATATATAAATAGCACCTTTAATAGGCCTGCTTGTTACTAATTTTAATATTGTACTTAACTTTTTGAAAATAAATTTTAAAAATACGCGATTTGTTCATAATGTTTATATCATGTTCAATGACAAGATTCTTTTCATTTCTACTTTAACATGTGGGAAAACCCTTGATGTATTTTATGAAGTATGTAATAGAAGTTGACTAAAGATCATTATCGGATTGCATTACTTCCTCTCACATAAATAACCTAAATTGTTTGGTGTTGCACAGTATCTGGTTTTACTAATGACTAAGGGGTAACCAGTGCACATTAATCGCGGTAATACAGGATATTAAAACAATACATCACTTTTATAATATAAGAGATTATTCTAGGCGACACTGCATTGTTAAAGACATTGTTGGCTTATTTTACTTCCGTCTAGGAAACAATTATATTTCCCAGTGCCTAGAATTTAAATTGTAACTAGTTATAATATTTGCACCAATCTAGCTTCTTTTGTCTTTTTGCTAGTGATTACCTATACCATGTATACGCACCCAGGGCGGCGGCCGTCACATGGCAAAACGATGTATCTGAAAATTTTGACTTTTTCAGGTTTTGACATATGGGAGGGTTTTTTAGGGAGCTCTTTTCATTTATCTTACTCTCATAATTACAGGTATTATAATTTTCAAGATAGCTTGGGCTATCTGCAGTACGTTTTACATATTGGCCAACTTTTTTTTATGGTAAAAGGATATATCTTACAGATACACCCCTAAAATGCCACAGTAAAGTGCAATGTTTTTGTTACACTTTTCTGCCATCAAGTGAGGGAGCGCACCCAGCTTCGTGAAATATGGCAAAATGATGTATCTGCAACATACATCTTTTTACCTTAATCGGTGAGCCACGAACATCAGAGACTAGTTGATGTCAAAAAATGTATCTGCAACATATAAATTGTGTGCCATTATATACAGACACTAGTTTATGGCAAAATAGTGTATGTGCAACATACATCTTTTCCCACAAATTGTGCCCCTAAAAGTCACAGACTAGTTTATGGTACTAAAACTGTGTATGTGCCAATTACACCCTTTTACCAATTGTCATGTCTTTAGTTTTAAAGGCTTGTTTCATGGCTATATTGATTTGACCATAAACACAAAATGATGTATCTGCAGATACATCATTTTGCCATATGATTCGACCATAGGAACTGTATGATGTAGCTGCAGATACATCATTTTGCCACTATCGTATGACTAATATGGACAGTTGAATATTTTGGCTAAATGCTATATCTACATAAAAACAGTTATGCTGAGTGAAAACACAAGTTAAATGTCATAAAAACTATTAAGGAAGATGATTTCAATCACATTCTAATAAATCTAACTAAATTCAAGACTGGGAAATTTTATTTTGAAGAAAGACAAAGCCCTAACTTCAAAATGATTTTTCTACGAATGTGCATTTTGCAGATACATCGTTTTGCCATGTAACGGCAAAGGGGGGGGGGGGTACTTACATTGACGACTGGATACCATGCGCGACCAAAAATACACGTAAAAAGGATGTATTTTTCAAGATATAGGGCACGTTACGTACGTAACGTGATAAGGGTGTCAAAAACACAAAAATAATGAAAAAGGGGTATATATTTCGCAAGGAAAGCTACTTATTTTGAGTCAAATTTGCGGGGATGATAAAACAAAATTAAAATGTTTAATAAAGGATGTCCTTTTTGCCCCAACACTACGTGTTTAGAGGTCGATTTGCGCGAGGTATGGAAGGTGGGGCCCAAGCCCCCGAAGCTACCGCCATTTTGTTTAATCCATTAGAAGCTAAAATAAGCCCTCATTAATATTAATTTCGTACGATGCTCCCTCGTCAACTGTGGTTTTGTACGTGTATTAGACAATACGCACATCAGCGCAATGACAAAGGTCAACTTGGCAAATTCATTAATGTATTCATTTTGTTACGCGCTCGTGACGCGAAGGATTCAGCGAATCAAGCAAGCGCAAATCTGAGACGATACGTTGCGCTCTATAAAGTATCGATATCACAATCGATATCACTTAAAAACAAAGCATTGTTTGTATTGCGTCTTATATAGGCCTTTGCCAATTCCAAAAGGGAAATTGAGAATAGATCAAGTCGTGATTAGGTAAAGAGGTCTCTAGTGCTTTTGCCATCCCTAAATTGTCACATGTTAAGATATACATGCAGCAATCTTAGTTTTTAACAAATGTAAAGAATCTCAACTCTAAATTATAGCCGGCAGAGGCCGCGGAAAGATCAAAGGGGCTGTTGTACTGACCTAAAAGTTTTTTTTTTTTTTTTTTTTTTTTGGGGGGGGGGAACTGTCACCACTTAAAGAGTACATTTCTTGTTAGAAACAAATTTCGAGAAGCAAAAAAAAAAAATCTTCATGGATCCCCGTGCGTTCTTTCTTCATCTGGCGTCCGTTTCATAATTAATGAATTACAGCTATTTAAAAACATTGCAATTATTGTGATTACCGTGGTAACCTTGATTATGATTGGTTGGTTATACCATCGTAGTTACCATACTTGTAACTCATGATGAAACGGGCCCCAGATTATCATGTTTAATATGTTTCCTGTCCCCTTTATTCTCCAGCATTTCTTACTCTGTTTTTTTCTCCATTTAATCATTTTCCCACTCAAAATTCTTTTGTGCCGCCTTTCTCCTACATATGTAGAGCACATTTTCAAAAGGGGTTAGGTCCATTTTTCATCAAACTTGATTTTTATGTCTTAATGTATAGATTTTTAGTAGCTATATAAGATGATACCATAGAAAAGTTGAAATTCCTATTAAAAAGTGAAATTGAACTAATATGGCAAAGAAAAATCACCTTTTTTTCAAAAGGGGTTAGGTCCATTTCAGTTTAGTTGCAAAAGGGGTTAGGTCCACACATACTTTTTTGGAAAATAATATCTACAAAAATATGAAGACAAGTAGATTTCTTTTATACCCAATTTTATGTTCTCATGGTAGGGTATCATGAAAATTCAGTTTCGCATAAGAATATGGCAATATGGGAGAATTTAAAAAAAATTATTTTCTGGGAGTGGACCTAACCCCTTTTGCAACTAAACCACTATACAGAACTCATTTGTCAAAGGGGTTAGGTCCATTTTTCATATATTTTATTGTTTTCTGTCTCTAAACCTCTAAATTTTCAGTCACTCTGATGATACCAAAGGAAATTTGAAATTCAAATGAAAACGTGAATGGAAGTGGCAAAAAAAAAAATCACTTTTTTTATCAAGAGATTGGATTCACTTCAATTTACTTGCAAAAGGGGTTAGGTACACAATGATATTTTTTTTTAAGTATATAGAAAAAATTGAAGACAGGTAGATTTCTTTTATACCCAATTTTATGTTCACTGTTCACATGATAGAGTAGTACATCATGACAATTTAGTTTCTCATAAGAATATTGCAATAAGTGAAAATAAAAACTTGGTTTTTCTCGGAATAGTCCTAACCCCTTTTGCAACTAAACTCTTCATATATTTCCTTCTTCTTTTCCCATCTGTCTCCTGGTTTTTCCATAAATCTCGTCTTATTTCTCCTCCACCCCTTTTGTTCCTACTTCCCACATTCTAGCTCTCTTACCACCCCCTCTAAATTATCTCTTCATATGTGCCCCTCCATTTCTTTCTCATCTCTTTTCAACCCACTTCTCATTCACTCTTTCGATCTTCATCTCATTTTCAATTTTGCCAATTCCAAATCCCTATCATTTTAGCTCTGTACAAATACTTTATGAACACAAATGAAAGACATAAAGGAATTCTCTGGTTAGTGGTGAATTTTATTAATTAGCCATAAAAAAATATCACATTATCAGAGGATTAAGCTTTACCTTTTTCTTAAGCGTATGTTAATACTTTGAACCAAAATAATTTTTTTGTATGCTGGGGCAGCGATCCTGGGGAGGGGGGGCACAGTTCCCCCTACTTCTTGAAGCACTGAAAAGTGCCTTTTTATGCAAGAAAAATGCCCCCTCACGAACGTGTACTGTGTCCCTTTCACCTGACGAGAACCTGTTTTAGGTGTTACCAAGTGCTCTTCCTTGTATGCAATTTTTTTTACCCAAAAATGCCCCCCCCCCCCGGAACGTGTTCTGTGCCCTTTCATCTGAGGGCCCGTTTCATGTGTTAAAGAGTGCCCCCTTGCCTTCTTGTAAGTGCCCTTTCTCGAATCACTGCCTCCTTTTACCCAAGAAAAATGCTCCTAAAGAACTTGTTCTGTGCCCCTTTCACCTGAGAAGGACCCGTTTTATGGTCACCATGACGACTGCCCTTTGAAACAAGAAAACAATATTCTCATTTCGATAATATACTTATGAAGGAAATCCTTTGTGCATTAAGTTTAATAATTCATGAGTGGGGTATATAAGCAGTTTCGTACAGATGGAGGGGGGAGGGGGGCTTGAAGGACTCTTGCCCCCCCCCCAAAAAAAAAAAAATAAATAAATAAATAAAAAATCACGACCAAGAAAAAAAGAGAAAATGAAAGAAAAGGGTGAAATATATCATTCTGAATATTTTAGATTTTCTTTTTAAAAATGTCAAAATTTTGCTCGCTCGCAACTTCTTAAAAATTTCATGTAATACAGCATTTTCCCTATGCCCCCCCCCCCCCACTTTCAACTTCACTCCGCCGCTCCTATTTGTATGTTTATAGCTTCTCCTTTTGCAACCAGTTTTAATGAAAATCAACAAGAAATTTCATACGTCATGAATTTGGGGTTGTGATAATAATTTTTTTTGTGTGAAAAATTGGACTTGGAAAAAAAAAACCTTTTCCATCTTCATCAAGTGGTTCCTAAGTCAGACTCTTCAATGTTGAATTGTTGGATTTCTTGAATGAAAACATCTGTTACACCAGTCCTGCAGATTGAAAAAATAGAGAAAGTAATCAATGAATTTAAATTAAAATTGTCGTGATTTATGAAACTTAAATGTTTTAAGAAAAGTGAGACTATACATATATATGTTTCTTCAACACATAACAGGAAATCTTACTTCTACTAATTATAAACTTGTACTTCTATAAAGCATATCACTTAAACCTGTTCTATGCAGTTTACATACCACTCTCCATTATCACTACATGTACTCTATGAAAAAATGCCAGAGATTTCTCATAAAAAAGAATATGAATCAACATATGTAAATTATATAAATAGTCAGAATTAAAGTTGATATGTTTGTTGCACAGAATATTTTGATCTGTGATTAAAAACGACACTAACTATAATCTAAACACAAAATTGAAATGGGTTTTTCAAAGGCAGGTCTATTTCTTGCCAAAAAATGTGAACAACCTCCATTATTAAAAATATTCACTAATTAACTCACTCATATAACTGCTGTATGTTGTATTTCTCTTTGTGGTCGAGTCGCTGTTCTATTAGGCCTTCTTCACCAATTATTTATCATCATCAATCACCTCCATGGAAATTGTAAAACTGCATCATCCTATTGGACAAAATGTAAAATAACAAGATAAAAAAAAACACGTTAATCTACAAATATGAACTATGAATATCACACTAAAGAATGCATAAAATGAATTTTGTAAAATATGAAAAATAAATATTGCTTTGTTTATAAACAAATAGGAAATAAAAAGGCAATTTAATTACTAGTAGATCAAGGACATGACCTTATTTCATAAATTTGCCCAAGGTACATAACTTTTGGCATTGGTTCTATTTTAGACTCGAGAGCCTGTATATTTAAGAAGTGTATATTCATTACAGATCCTACCTCTTTGTGGCTCAGATTATTTTTATTTAATGTAAACATGGTTAACATTCAATGCATGTAATGTATCTGTAATTTTGTATGGGTTAGTTTAACTTTTATACCTGGATGAGAATCTGCAAAATGATGCATGCACTTATGATCATCATCTTGAACCATATACTATAGGTAGACCTCTACTGTTTTTCTTGTTCTTCAAACTCAACCTGTTTGTGAAAGGAGAGAACAATAATAAGAAGTGATCTTTTTCATGGCCGTATAGGGGGAGGGGTTTGGGTAAGAGCTGAAATGTGAAAACCTTCATCAAAAAGAGAATTGCATGACATCCTTCAATATTACTTTAGAAAATGCACAAAACGGCCCTAGGTAATATTGGTCGCTTCTGGCCCTCGCTTTCTGAATTTTAGGTTTCTCTAATTTTTTTCACATGTCTGCCCCCCCCCCCCAAAAAAAAAAAAAAAAAATCTGGATCTTTTTATTTCCGAATCTTATTTCATTAGATTTTAACATAATTTCATAATCTCATGCACTAGGTCTAGATCTATTTGTAAGAAAGTATAGATCTAGTCCAACGAGACTCAATGCTGTCAGCATTGAGTCTCGTTCATGTATCTAAATTAGGTCTAGATCTAGACTAACGATGGACTCTCGATCTATCTAGACCTAGAAAGTAAAGCTTCGGTTCTAAACCCTATATCGGTTTAGAAATTTTTGATGTCTGACTTTGACTTTTATTCCTGGCTAAGACTTCATTGCCATTATTGACCGAGAGTAGATCTAGATCTAGTCCGACTCCTTGGTCCACTGACAGTCATACTCGTACTCGTAGGCCTACATGTAAATGGAGTCGTTTAGGCCCAGACCTAGATCTAGGCCTAAATTACAGACCTAGATCAGAAGCCCTGGGGGTAAGTATCGAGGGTTGGGAAAGTATAAGTTAGACTAGATTTTAATTAGGTAGGCCTAGCTCTTGATAGCATCGATGAATAAATAAAAGTAAAGTAGCCTAGATCTAAGTATAAAGTAAGTAGGCCTAGGGCCTAGGATTAAGAAGATTTAGGTCATAGATCTATTGATAATAAGACAAACATGCAGAGCAGCATGCTATTTCTAAGACCGAGTCTATATATTTATGAATAACAATAAGAGTTAAAATGGTGGGGGCTAAATGCAGAAGCCTGAAGTTATGCAAAATAAATTTGATATCTGAAACAAAGTGAGGACTGACACAATGTCAATGACAGGCGTATTTTAATCCACACTCCGCTTCACAGTTTATTCCTGACTGAGTCTCGATCTACTGAAGATAGATGCAGATCTCCCTCTAGATCTAACGTTACAGTGTACAAAAAGAAGCCTCATTCTTCTTGTTTTAATCAATCGTGGGTTGGTCCTTGTTGGAGGTGAACCTAACCAGCCCGATTATCTCTCGATTCCCAGCCGGCTAGGAGGCCGTACAAAATACACTGCAAGCAACATACAGGCTGCACTGGGCGACGATGACAATCTAACTTCAATTTCAAAGACCAAATTCTGCTTTCCTTTTACAGAAGAATGATAGCAAACTCTCTAATTTGTTAAAGAAATAACCTAAGATCACAAAATACAGTGTGAAATGTGTAAATAGTCCACTGAATTCATGTGGTTATATCAATTTATACGTACTCACCGGAGTGTTCGTAGGTCCATTTTGTGTGTGGAAAGAAAAGTTTCAGAATGAATAAATTAGATGACGTAATGAGGTCAAATGAATAATTATTTCTGTAACACGATACCACTAGTATCGATGGCAAAGAATCGGGGAAATCGCGTATTAATGACGCTCTTAGCCAATGAAAAGGCCGGATTATGAATATCTTCATGCTCATGAATGTCAATGAGGGCTTATTTTTGTCTTCAAATGATCGCGGTAGGCGGAGCCTAATCTCATTTGTTTTGTGCTGAACGCGCACGCAGCTTTCGGTCTAGTAATATATTATAAGGTCTTTGGTGGGGCCATACTAAACCAAATGGTGTGTAAATGTAGAACGGATGACCGACGGACCCCTGACATAACAATAAAATATCGCTGTAATTGTTTAGGGGTTCATTTCAGGGAATACTTGCCAAGAGTATCGTTTTGTTTCCAATACTTGTTAAGGGTAAGGTTTCAGACGCCAATACTTGTTAAGGGGTGCATTTTCAGAATATGGAAAATACGTGTTTAGGGAGCTTTTCGAGACCCCATGGTCGCGCATGGTATCCACTCGTCAATGGAAGTGCCCCCCCCCCCCGGATACGCACCCGTTTCCCTACACACACTTTCACAATCATACTAGATCAGCATGACGTAAGAGGCTCCTTAATAGAGAGATAGATATCTCTCTATTATTGGTACTTTTAAACGTATTCTATGATGTTGTGCTTTGTACCACTGTTTGTGTTTGATTTGCTTTGAATAAAATACTATACTAAACTATACAAACTAATCAATGTGAAAAATCGTATAAATAGGCCCAAATATCAATCCTTAAGTTTTATGTTAACGGGACCCTATTCATTCTTCTTACGGCGGTTCCTAATGCATTTAAAATAGCTAAAATTGTTCCAATTTTCAAAAAGGGTGACCGTAAAGACATTGTTAATTATATATTTCTGTTTTACCCATATTCTCAAAGATACTAGAAAAAATATTCAACGTATATGCCAATATTTCACATGTATGATCGTATAATGCAAGAAATATATAAGGGTAATCTCACCATTGGTATATTTTTGGATCTCTCGAAAGCATTTGACACCGTTGACCATGACATACTTCTTTAAAAAATGAAACATTATGGAATAAGAGGTCTCGCTCTTGATTGGTTTGATAATTATTTATCGAATCGCATGCAGTATGTTGTGGTCAGCGGTGTCAAGTCAACTTTCAGTCATGTATTACACGGCGTTCCGCAAGGGTCCGTCCTTTGCCCCTTGCTTTTCCTTTTGTATATGAATGACCTTGTAAATTGTTCCTCAATTCTTAATTTCATACTCTTTGCTGATGATACCAGTATAACTCTTTCTCAAAAAAATAGTATTCCTCTCACTTACACCATAAATATTGAACTTCCTAAAGTTGTTGTCTGGCTTCAATGCAATAAACTGTCACTGAACCTTGAAAAAACTAAATTTGTACTATTTAAAATACAAACTAAAAAAATTGGTACTGACATTCCTCCAGTTATTATGGATGGCAAGATTACTTCCCAGGTATCAAATATCAATTTGTTAGGTATCAAGATAAATTAATTTCTATCCTGGAAACCTCATATTGATGATTTATGCACTCGTTTATCAAAAAGTACTGGTGTCCTCCGCAAACTGAAGTTTATTTTACCAAGACATTTATTAATTTCACTTTATAATACTTTGGTTTTACCCCATCTCACTTATTGCTGTATGCTATGGGGGAATGGATTCAAAACACATTTACATAGATTATTTCTTATTAAAAAAAGGTAAATCAGAACAGTTTGTAATGCACATTTCAATAGTCACACAAGCAAGTTATTTCTTGATTGTAAAATATTGAAAATTTGTGACTTGGCTCTTATGTATACTTATATATTTATGTACAATTATCATTCAAATCTCTTGCCAAATATTTTTAATAATCTCTTCAACACAAATGCTTCTTTCCATTCATACTTTACGCGTCATTCAGCAGATCTTCACCAATATCTTCCAAAAACTAAAATTACCCAAAATTCTCTACGTTGTAGAGGAATCAAGCAGTGGAATGGTTTAAACAAAGATATCAAACAAAGTAAAACCCTAAATAAGTTTAAAAAACTTTTGAAAGTTGAATTTTTCTCTCAGTATAAAAACTCCTGCCAATAGCACACTGTAGGTCACTATGATTTATAATTATTACTTCTAATTTGGTTGTTTGTTTTATTTATTTCCCCTATATTAGCCCATTGTTTCTTTTTTCTCTCTTTAAAAAAAAATTGTATTTCAATGTTATTTGTTGTTCACTCATTATGCATGTCTTATATTCATTTGTATTTAATTGTATCATGGTGGTGCCCCACCCACAAGTTTTTTAAATGAAAACTTCCAGGGGCTCCCAATCCCATGTTTTTATCTAATTTGTATATACCTGTATTTTTATGATTGATTGATTGAAATAAATTTTGAATTGAATTGAAGAAAAAAAAAGGGTTCATTGTACATACTTTGAACTGAATCGTATACATCAGAGGCAGTTGTTCCATTTGAAATTTGAAATGAAATCAATATAGGATTAATTTCTCTCTCTCTCTTTTACTTTAGAAAAGTCACCCCACCCATGTTTACGAGATTGCACTGGCTCAAAACCAATGCAATGTGAATACACGTTTGTAGTAGAGTGGTATCATACTATGTCTAAGGCATGCTATGACTGCCCGTGCAACCTGACTGATTGTCAGAGGGAACAATGCGTAGCAGCAGACGGTGTCCCAAGGCCCATTATAGTGGCTAACAGATCCCTACCAGGACCTCCGATTGAGGTAGGCAATCTTCTTTTTTAACCAATCTCCTCAAAGTAGTCATATACACATATACATACACACACACACCCTCACCACCTCACACACACACACACATATATGTATATATATATATAAATATATATATATATATATATATATATATATATATATATATAAACGGGTCGTGTGGTCCAGTGGTTAGAGCAATGGACTCATAATCGCAAGGTTGTGAGTTCGAATCCCTACTCTGCCATTGGTAAAAGGCCCGAGAGTAATATCTGTCGTCTATAACGTCAGCCACTATGACTGATTAATCTAGACGTAAAATGATTCCGAGGTAATTGGTTATATACCAGCTTGGCGTTTACCAGCAAAACGCTGTCCTGCCGAGCTCCTATGGGAGAAATATATATATATATATATATATATATAATCGTAGATTTTAAAAGGAGGATAGCTCTCAAAAAATGAAAGGTAAAGTCACACTCTTCGTCAGTACCCATGATGTGACAAAAAAGAGAATTCAAAATCCGTTTCTGAAACAGTCGTGAAAAACACGTCTGTTATATATATATATATATATATATATATATGTGTGTGTGTGTGTGTGTGGGATGGTGTGTGCGGGTGTGTGTGCGTGTATACATGTAAATATATTATTTTACTATTTCAGGTTTGTGATGGAGACGAGGTCATCGTTAACACGGTCAATCATATGGATAATGGGGAGTCAATAACCCTTCACTGGCACGGTCTTTATCAGAAGTCTACCCAGTACATGGACGGTGTTTTCAAGATCAGTCAGTGTCCTATACTACCCGGAAACAAATTTAGGTTCGGAATGGTAGAACGAGAAGTTGTAGAAGTAGTAGTAGTAGTAGTAGTAGTATAGAAGTAGTACTAGTAGTAGTAGTAGTAGTAGTAGTAGTAGTAGTAGAAGTAGTAGTAGTAGTAGAAGTAGTAGTAGTAGTAGTAGTAGTAGTAGAAGTAGTAGTAGTAGTAGTGGTAGTATTAGTAAGATCAGCTAAGAAGAAGAAATAGTAGCAGTAGGCATGATAGTAGCAGAAGTAGTAGTAGTAGTAGTAGTAGTAGTAGTAGTAGTATAGAAGTAGAAGTAGAAATAGAAACAGTAATAATACTATTATTAGTGTATTGGTGGATGGTGTATTAAAGATCGGTCAATGTCACATACTACCCGGAAACAAATTCAGGCTCGGAGGAGTCGAGAGAGGAGTTGTAGAAGGAGAAGTAGTAGTAGCCAGGGGTAGAAGTAGAAGTAGCAGTAGCAACAGTAATAGTTGTAGTAGCAGTAATAGTATAGCAGCAGCAGTAGTAGTAGTAGTAGCAGTAGTAGTAGTAGTAGTAGTAGTAGTATAGTAGAAGTAGCAGCAGCAGCATACAGCAGTAGTAGTTGTAGGCCTATTAGTAGTAGAAGTAGTAGTAGTCGTAATAGTAATCGTAGTAGAAGTAGTAGTAGTAGTAGTAGTAGTAGTAGTAGTAGTAGTAGTAGTAGTAGTAGTAGGAGTAGTAGGAGTAGTAGGAGTAGTAGTAGTACTAGTAGTACTAGTAGTAGTAGTAGTACTAGTAGTAGTAGTAGTAGTAGTAGTAGTAGTAGTAGTAGTAGTAGTAGTAGTAGTAGTAGTAGTAAAGTAGATAGACTGTAAATAAAGGTGAGTCAAACATGTTGGATATTATATCCTGATGATTAACTCTCAAACCTTGATCTAAAAGATAATCCTTTTAAAATCTTATTGTAATAGAAAAAAAATTAAATGTTCAACCTGTTGATATTCACAGCCCATCTGGATTTATCTTAATTCCTTGAAAGTTTAGTTTTTTATTTTTTTTTTTTACCAACTAAGTTAAGCTAGCAAGATGACAAAGAAGCTACAAACTATATACAAATATCTTTACACTTATTTTTTATTCCATATTATAGGTATAATTTCACTGCTGACCACCCTGGGACCCACTTCTGGCACGCTCACACTGGCATGCATAGGGCAGACGGACTTTTCGGCCCACTTATTATCAGGCAATCGAAGCAGGTCAGTTGCAATGTCAGTCATGACTGACCCGTAACGAAAGTCTGGTCAAACGATTTGTTATCAAATTATCACTTTCACATCTTATCACTATGTTTGTCGTTTATTGTTGGTCAATTCGAAAGCTGGCTGGCCAGCTACTCATAAACTACTTTAAAAGCGTCGACCTCAATTCACCCTGTGATGCTGTGGAAAAAATATATATAAAGAACTAGAAAGAATGGATTGCAACAACCTATTTGGGGCTACCCGTAGATGGATCTGTCTATTCTAAGAGATTTGAATAATATCCGTTTACAGAAGAGAATTGATCATAATCAAATTCAGAATCTTCATTCTTTCTTAGAAACACATAAAACAGACACCGGTTCATCTAAAATCTGATATTTCAAAGATTGATGGACATCCCAGGACCAAAATCCAGTTGAAACCAATTAGGGCAAAACCAATTGAAACCAGTTGGCCAACTGGTTTCAATAGGGAAATTGGAACAACTGGAACCAATTGAAACCAGTTGCCAACTGGTTCCAGTTAAAACCAATTGGGCAACTGGAACCAGTTGGCAATTGGTTTCAATTGGTTCCAGTTGAAACCAATAAAGCAACCAGTTGGTAACTGGTTTCAATTGGTTCCAGTTGTTCCAATTTCCCTATTAAAACCAGTTGAATCCAATTGGAGGTAACTGGTTTCAATTGGTTCCAGTTGAAACCAATTGGAGGCAACTGGTTTCAACTGGAACCAGTTGAAACCAATTGGTTTCCAACTGGATCCAATTGGAACTTCCAGTTGGAATGACCTAATTAGTTACAAATTAATTAGATTTTGCACTAACTACTGCTCATGCCAACAAAGAAGCAGTGCTATATGTCTATAATACCAATGTAAAGGGCATTGATAAATAGACTTTCATAATGTATATATATTTACATGAAAGATCTTCAAATATATGTATTTGTATTTGATGTAATTTGGTAACAGTTAGTGGTGTACTAATTATCTTATAATCTGTTTTAATTATAATCTATAAAATTTATGAACATCGTTTTCACTCCTAAGCATTCTAAACACTTATCTGAAACAAGTATGGTACTTGAAATAGAAAAGAATTAAATAGATACATTTTAAATGATGATGAATCACATAAAACATGAATCTGTGCACACTGGCAGATAATATGCAAATTAACTGGTTTCAATTGGAACCAGTTGGGTAATTGGAAAATTTCCAATTGGAAACCAATTGGAAGTCATTTCCAGTTACCCAACTGGATCCAGTTAGGATTTCCAGTTACCCAACTGGTTCCAGTTAGGATTTCCAGTTACCCAACTGGTTCCAGTTAGAAATCATTTCCAGTTGGAAGTCATTTCCAGTTACCCAACTGGTTCCAGTTAGGATTTCCAGTTACCCAACTGGTTCCAGTTAGAAATCATTTCCAGTTGAAGGTCATTTCCAGTTACCCAACTGGTTCCAGTTAGGATTTCCAGTTACCCAACTGGTTCCAGTTAGAAATCATTTCCAGTTGGAAGTCATTTCCAGTTACCCAACTGGTTCCAGTTAGGATTTCCAGTTGCCCAACGGGTTCCAGTTAGGATTTCCAGTTGCCCAACTGGTTTCAATTGGTTTCAACTGGAAATTGCTATATTCCAGTTAAAACCAATTGAAACCAGTTGAAACCAATTGAAACCAATTGAAACCAATTGAAACCAGTTGGAAATCCAACTGGTTTCAATTGGATTTTGGTCCTGGGATATTATGTACTTCATCTTTGACATAAAATTTGAACCTTGCAATTTTGCTGTGTTCTGTTTTTATCATCATTCCTCAAAATATTACTAGTACTGATGATACCTGACTGTTTAAGGACCTGACAATAATCTTATCGTTTTCGTAAAAGAAATTTTTAATACCTTCTGAATATAGGTATAAATTAAAACCATTTCCTGGCAAGCCTACGTCCATGTAAGGAAGAACTGTGTCACAAACTATGTTCACACGGCGTTCACATGTTGGACTTTGTCAAGGTGTGATCCCACTTATAAATGGTCAAATTGAAAAGTGCGAAGATAATTTCACACTTTCGAAACGTCAACAGTGTGGGTGTTCACACCGTGGACTATGCGAACATGTGATTCCCACCAAGATGCTCATATGTAACAGTGTGAACATGCTTTTATATCGTGCCCCACACTGAGATCACACTTTTCAGAGTATGTTAGAGTGTGCGCAATTAATTTCCAATGTCAACCTGAAAACTTTTCCTTTAATTTTACAGGACGATCCGCATAATCTTCTGTACGACCATGACTTACCCGAACACACAGTCTTCCTAACTGATTGGACGCACCAAGCTATATCGGCGGCCTATCTCAGCGACCACTTCAGGGGTGTTGATGAAGGCCCAGTGTCCATACTTATCAACGGCATGGGTGCGTCTGCAGTGTATGGTCCGACATCGTCGACCACGCCGAGGGTGATCTACGAAGTCCAACAGGTATAAGTTTGACAGGGGCATGGCATTAAGCGATTGCGGAATTTATGGACAAATTTCCCTTTTAATGAATAGGGTGGAATGTATTTAAGATGACTAACTTAACCCCGACTTTGGCCCTTTGGCTGCAGTTGATAAAAAAATCTCACTTACGGGATAGCCGTCCCTCCATGTTCAACGAGTTGTTTGAATGCCTGCAGCTTCCTTTTAAGTTTCATATGAATATTGATGATCTTAAAGATCATATAAGGAATACTGTTCTAATTGTCGATTTTGTCATTAAAGAAAAAAAAAACATTCACCGGATGTCTTAGAGAACATTTGATTACTGGGCATTATTTTGCTATTTTCTTTTGCATAGAGTGCCGAACCTCTTTTTCAAAAGTGGCATTTAAAAGTTACTTATCAAGTACCTTTTAAGTCTTAAGTGTAAGGTACCCTTTTCATTCTTTATCCAACAGGGTAAACGGTACCGCTTCCGGGTGATCAGTAGTGCCATCGCCAATATTCCTATGAAGGTATCAGTTGATGGTCATAACATCACTCTCATCTCGACCGATGGAGATGACTTTGAGCCTTTGGAGGTTGACGCTTTCTTCCTCTTCGGCGGGGAAAGGTAATGGACAAAACTAGTTTGATGGTATCATCGTATCCTTTTATGAAACTGAGAGGAATAATTCTCGTCCGAAGTGTCAGATATGCGTAATTGGCTGACGGGCATTATGTAAAACCATAGAATTCTCAAAGTGAATTGAACAGAAAATTAATTTCAGGATAGACTTATGAAATGTGTATCCTGCGACACGGAATGAGATGTGTTCCTTAAATTAGAATACTTAAGGGCTGCTGAACAGAATGTCAGCAGGTCAGGGCGCGGGAGCAAATTATGAAAGGTTTATTGATTCTCATTGACTATAATTTGCTCTCAGCCAGTTAGATCGAATGATTGCGTTAGCTTATCAGAGTAATCAGTAAAAATCACTTTATTTGATTGAATGCACCACCTCGTGTTGTCCATTATCTACTTTCAGAATGTGCTCCTGGTGGCAGTTGAATGTGATGAAAATAGTTTGCATTTCTGCCCCACCAGATTTACATATTGTCAGATGAAACAACTTTTCTTGCTGTGGGGTAAGTCATTCTAAACTTATGGAGTACGACAAATGATAGACTGATTAAATTCGGGTCAAATCTCTTCTAAGTTCCGGAAGTTGACAACCATCTCCTTCAACCATACAGGTACGACTTCATCCTGGACGCATCTCAAAATGTCAGCAACTACTGGCTCAAGGTCCAAGGTTACAAGCAAGGAACGGGTCTACGTGAGCTGGCAATCATCAGGTACCGAGGTGCACCGGAAGAAGTACCGACCGCTGACCCTTTGGTTGACAGAGAAGGAAAGGTCTACCAAGACTTGGGCAGAAATTATAACGAACCTGATGCGGTGCATACTGTCAATGAATTGAGATCTCTGCGTAAGTCAACTCCTTAGGAGTGTTTCATGGAAGGTCTTGTCGGATGCTTTGTCCGAAAAATCATGTTAATCCGACAGTTATCATATAGGAACAATCCTTCTCAGCTAATACAAATCAAGAAAGATCTTACAACTTGCCAGATGAAAATGTTGATGAAATCCTGCCCTGTCAGTGGAGTGTCTCATAAAACAAATAGTCATTGGTATTCATTGACAATTGTTATAAGCTACTAAAATCCTGGTACCTGATTGGTTGTGAGCAAATCAGTCAGTGAAAATCACTGATTTATTGAAATTTCCTTTGTGGATTGTTCACCAATCTAAAGAGTCCATCGCTCAAATGCATTATTAGTAAAAAAATATATAGTGCAGAACCATATATCCATCAACTGCTGGCTCTGCGTAAAAGAAGCAGACATCAAGAGCTGTTTTGGTCTCGAGATGGAAGTTTCAAACAAAACCCAGAGTATGTCCGATTTCAAGACATTGCAAAGGATACCAAGAGCCTATACCTTACGCACTGATGGTTAGTAAATAGTTGGATATTGTAGTATTAAAGCAAGGTATACATCTGAAGTTGTATAGGACCGTATAATAAAGCAACAAGGAACAGACAACCCAATACAATATCCAATAATTATCATGATAATCAAAGTTGGTGATAGAATGTGGGCATCGATGAAAGGGGACTATATGCGGCCTATAGCTAAACTAGACCTCCAAACTGCCAAAAGAACATGTGTACTTCACGAAGCTTCGGTTTACAAACAATGATTGTGGTCTAATGAAATAAGATTTACATACTCATATGCAATCATCATCTTTTTTTTTTCTTTCGCAGACGCCCATACACAATCATCAAATAATAACATGCGAAGGGTCTATCTGCCATTTGACCTAAATGCGGTAAGATTTCTGTTGCTATTCTTTTTGCCCCCAACATAACCCCCCCTCTCTCTTTCTCTTACCTCATCTTTTTTTCTATATCAGGTAAATTTGTTGCTAGTCATATTAAAAAAATAAGCATAAAATCCATAGTCAATGATCAATTAATCATTGGGCTTACTCTATAAGATCGGATCGTAAGTAATAACAATGGTAGACAAAATCTATGAAGCTCTTTATATAGAAGTTTCAAAGAGCTGTTAGCAAATAAAATGAAAGAAATTAGAATACACAAGATAACAAGGGAAAAGAACAAGAAAGAATGCGAACGTGAAAATAGTATTATGTAAATTAATTGGACATACAAATTTATAGAGATAATCGGAAAATATGAAAGTTAAATACAAGGGGCCGATATGTGAGTAAATTAAAAATGAATTTTGATAATTGAGAAAGTATGAAATGTTTTATTTGTTTTGTACGCAGTTTTTAACTTCAGATGATCTCTCTGTGTCTGACTTTTTATTTCCTCTATTTCCATTGATTTTAGGGGTCTAAGGGATAAGAAAAGGAAGAAGTTCCAGAAAGAAGAGAGCTATTTTGAAGCTTTCATAATCTGTTTATTTTTGTTATATATATACATTTTTACTGGTTTCAGTTTTCACTCTGCTTTACGCGACACGCTCCAAATGGTGGGCTGTAACGGAGGTGGTATGTTTCACGAACAAGATCATTACGGTATGTGTCTTGTTTTAGGCCGGCCTCTGTATGTAATAAAATTGTTTTCCGATTTTCCGCAACTTTTGGTGGCAGCGGTGGGATAAAAACCCACGGAAATGAACTGCCCCCCCCCCCCCGGTAATCCATGCCCATTTTGGTCACCCTTCTTCCCTAGCATCTCAGCTTCTTAATTAGCTATCCTCCACACTATGAACAAACTCCTTTCTTCAACTTGTGGGTGCGCAACTTCTGATGGACCATATCCTCATCTCTAGGACGCCGGGCCATACACTCCTAAAAAATTTAGAACCTTTCTTTGTCCTGTAAATGGATCCTTTTAAGGTTCTTCAGAGGGAAGCAGAAAAGGGTTCTAACAGTCCTGTAGAGGTTATAGGAACCATTTATGTTTCTTTATATATAACGTTTGGGGTTCTTGATGTTGTGAGGAATTCAACCAATTTTGCGTATGGTTCTTTAATTTTATACAATATATGGGGTTCTTAGCACTATCGATAACCCCATGGGTTGTATATAAAACATTTAAGGTTTCATTGTAGAACCGCAAGTAGTTCTAAAGGAGTGCATAGAACCCTTTTCTGCCTTTCTAAAGAAACTTTTAAAAAGTGTTTGGTCCAAAGGACTGTTTAAACCCCTTTTCTGATTCTTTGTTGAACCTTAAAAGGTTCCAATTGCGGGATAAAGAAAGGCTCCAGTCAGCACCTTTTTTCATGAATGTAAACTTATGGCGCATTGGCGGCTCGGATCCCGAAGTAAGCCCTTGTCAACATAAATGAGGAGATGAGAAACGTTCTAAGTGCCATCTTTCTATCTCCTACTTTTACCCTTCAGGTCAATAACCCGATGTTTAACGACCCAGACCTGTATCCTATTGGTCCAAGCGGACCGGGCTGGGGCGACTTCCACGTACCTCAGATAAACAGCCGGACATTCAAATTCACCGACTTCCCTCTCCTCTCTCAATTCGACGATCAACTCGCTGCAGCCGGGGCCTATGATGACGTTTTGTGTGAAGTGGAACAAGCCGGCTTTGAATCATGTGATACTGAGTTCTGCGCATGTACACAGTACATAGATGTTGATTTAGGACAGGTAACACAATTCTACAAAACATAATACGTTTGGGGAACCTACTTGTCCTTAAGAGACGCATTTCTATGTAAAGACAATTTGAGATCACTTTTTAAGAGTGCTAATGCAAGATTTTAGTTCATCAGTAGAACAGCAGTAGAACCTTCTGGCTTATGTTTTAGTAAATCTAAACTGAATAAGAGTTGGAAGGTGGTACGGAGGAGGTCACGACCAGAAAATACCTGCCGGAAGAATAGTAGCCCAACAGAGTATAGGAGCCGCCAATAGTGTAAGAAGGATGGGGTTAAGGATGAAGAATGCACTTAATCAGAATAGCTCGGGGGACACATCCAATCCCATTTAAGAACCCCGGAGTCAAAGCTTTGGATTTGCTGATGGGAATAAGGGAATAATAATTATCTCATTTATATTTTGTTCTAGACGTTAGAGCTCGTTCTCATCGATGAGGGATTATCTCCGTATAAGGTGGAACATCCGTTCCATCTTCATGGTCACCCTTTCCGCATCCTCGCTCAGGGTACTTCAGTCAACGGAACAACAAAGGAGGATGTCATTCAGCTAGACAAAAGTAAGAATTACGCTAAAGACAGGGGCGGTTCCAGGGGTAATATTCTGGAACACTGTTATAACTTTTATCATAAATAATTTTGTCATTTCTCTTCGAAATGTGACACCGCTATGATTGTCACAAACCGGTATTCTGAACATCTATCATCTTTTCCCTGTCATATCTCTCTCAGTTCCCACCAACGAACGTAAAGGGCAGCAACACACGTGTGTTGCTGCCCTCTACGTTCGTTGGTTCCCACCCATCTTTTCGGAAGCAAACCAATCAAAATCATCGTTAGTTCCCAGTGGGAGCCCTTCTAACCCATAGGAAGGCACCGTGGCAGTAATGACAGTAATGACAGTAATATTTATTCTCAGATCACCCCAACGGGTATTGGAGAACATAACAACATTTGAAACATATTTACATTTGAATTTTAAACATATTTACAAAAAATATATATGAACAAAAAATACAAACAAGAAACCCACATATTTCACTGAAATATTATGATAAAATAATAAGATATAAATAAATTATTTCTTGAATTACTAAATTTTAGAACTAACAGAAAAAAAAGTAATACATGATGCGTACAAAGGCACCAGCAGCAAACTAAATACAAAAATTAAACAGTTTATCAAATAATACATATGTGATATCTATATCTATATAGTAATCAAGATAAATTATTAAAAGACAAATAAAACGAAATAAATGAATACTTCTATTCTTTGATTACTCTATCAGAAGCGAAGCATAATTATTTTACAAAATTTAGCCAGATTTAGAAGTGTGTTTAATTTAGCTGTGTTGAATAATTTTTCCATTTTGTAAGTGTTAGGCCTCTTTGCGAAGTAATTGTCTAAATATAATTTTCTCTCTGCTGAAAAAGCCGGACAAACAAACAAATAATGGTATCCATCGCCTACAATTTGTGATTGACACAGATTGCAAATTCTATTATTTCTTTCAACATTTTCATACCTCCCTGTAACTATTGGTAGACGATGGTTTTCACAGCGGAATTTAGAAAAGCATATACGATATTTTTAAGAAAAACAATCATGTATTTTTCTAATTCAAGAGACTTTTTATAGATCCGATAATTAATACATTGAGGATTATCATACATTTTCGAGTACCAATTTTGAAAGAGGCAATCTTTTAAACGTTGATCAATTGTACGTTTGATCCAAGTTCTGTTTGTGGTTTCACATGTATACCATAAATCAGACATTCCTAGCATATCGATAGTAGTTTTAATTTTTTTAATCCATGAAGATTTATATACGTTCTCATTATACAAAACCTTCAAAATTCTATATATCATTCCCGATAATTTGTTTTCCTCAGCATGTTCTAAACTACACCAGAAATTAATCATTCTATTAGAGATATATTTTTCAAGACTGTATCTACCTAGTTCGCCTAACACCATACAATTAGCTGTTGATTTTTTCAACTTTAAAATTTGCTTACAAAACTTCATGTGAAATATACCAAGATCTCGTATAACCTGGGCGTATACCCAATTGCTGGCATCGCGTAACTACGTGTATATTGAATTATTGATGCGCTTAATTACAAAGAGAGACAGGGAGTTGTGAAGGATTTTAGAGGAGAAATTAGTAGAAAAAGAAGGAAAACAGAGTAAAACAGGAGGAATTAATATGTAGGGCCTAACTAAATGTAGCATGAACAAATAATATTGAAAATTGCCATGGATGATGAGTGAAACTAATGCCACAATCTAATCGAAATAATATCATTATATGCTTGACATTCAGCCGGCAGGTTATCGGGATATTTGGTACTAAAAGATATAAGATATGACAAATAAAAAGGGGGGGGGGGGGCATATTTCCCAGAAGAAAAATTTGACAAGCAATAAAAAAAGTCTTCACTCTCAAGATGGGGGGCACACTGTCTTGTGTTTTAAATGCATTTGTACATTACAGATTTTGATTGTGCCTCTCAAAGGGGGGGGGGGGGGCACGGGCCGGCTGTGAACTCCCCCCCCCCCCCTGCCCCCTGGATCCGTCTTTGGCTAAAGCTAGATTGCATTCATTATAGACACGATTAGATGCAAAAAGTTTGGTGTTGAAACAACACTGACCTTTTAGCATCATCCACCGATCGGTGTTTTAACAGCAGTGCAGTAACTTTAATAGCTTTTAAAATACACCATGGAACACCAAATAATAATATTAATAACAATAATAGTCAATTTTTACATAGCGCTTTTCCCAGAATGGCTCAAAGCGCGTTACAGCATATTATTAAATAGTACGGTGGCGATATAAGTACACGCATTTACTGTCCTGTTAGATTTTCCCGCCACGGGCTGTAAGAAGAAGTTATAGGCCTATGCGCCGGCGCAGCATTAAAAACATACAGTATAAATCAAGGGATCATACGGTATGTATATAGAGATCGAAAATTATTATACAACAATTACTACGTACTACTACTACTACTCACTAGCGTACCTAAGGGGAGGCAGGAGGGGCAGACTGCCCCCCCCCCCTGACGAGTCACAACCCATGCAGGGGACGTACCCCTGCCCCCCTGACGAGTCACAACTGATAATTTGTAATGTAGAAATGCAATGAAAACAGACCTCTTTTTTTTTTTTTTTTTTTTTTTTTTTTGCTTGCCAATTTTTTTTCGGTACGAAATCCTTTATTTGTGGTTGAAGACCTTTCTTTTTGGTCAATTTTTTTCGCGGACGAAATATCCTCAAAAGAATTTGCCCCCCCTCTGGAAAATCCTAGGTACGCCGCTGCTACTACTTCTACTACTACTACTACAGTAACTACTACTACTACTACTATTACTAACTACTACTACTACCACTACTACTACTACCAATGATAATAATTATAATAACAATAATAGTGAAAATAAATAAATAATAACAATAATAATCAGGGGCGGATCCAGCTTTTTATAAAGGGGGGGTTGAGATGGTATGCGAGGGAGCGTAGCGACCGAGTCTAAGCGAGCGGAGCGAGCGAGGGGGGAGGGTGTGGGAGGGGGGTGTCCCCTCTCCCACAGTAGGGAAAATTTTTGAAAAATAAATACATAGAAATAGAATAAAATAAAATTACAAGTTTAAAAAAAAAGATAAGATTTTAAAAAATGGTCCCCGGATTTTTTTTTTTGGGGGGTTGCAACCCCTCCAACCCCCCCTCTAGATCCGCTTCTGATAATAATAAGGAAAAATCAATCGTCGTCATCCCAATCGATACATTTCTTGTCATTACATTTGACGAATGATCGCCCTTTCCTTTCCTTTCATTATAGATGGTGGAATTGTTCGAAACTACGACCACGCCCCTGGAAAGGACACCGTGGTCATACCAAGCGGTGGATACACCGTCATCGACTTCGTTGCCGACAATCCTGGCTGGTGGATCCTTCATTGCCATATGGAGTATCATTTCGAGGTATATAGGGATTTTAACGATGATGATGATATGATGATAATAATAATATTAATAATAAATAATGATAACAACAGTATTAATTACAATGTATTAATATTGTTTACCTTGACAGCCAATCACAGCTCGCCGTTTAGTTATCATTGTCTCCCTCGGTTCTATCATATACTAGTATTGTTTCGCTCCATCGTTCTAGTCATTCATTCAAATTTACTCTGACGAGTGCATGTCGAAAAGGTTCAATATGGCCGTTTTAAAGGCTATTTTACCAGTGTTTCACTAGCGTACCTACGGGGGGGGGGGGGGCAGAGGGGGCAGTCTGCCCCCCCCCTGACGAGCCACAACCCATGCAAAGGACGTATCCCTGCCCCCCCCCCCCCTGACGAGCTTGAAGACCTTTATTGCCCCCCCCCCCCCCCCTGACGAGCTTGAAGACCCTTTTTTTTTTTTTTTTTTTTTTTTATTTGCTTGTCAAATTTTTTTCTGGTACGAAATCCTTCATTTGTGATTAAAGACCTTTTTTTTTTTTTTTTTTGCTTGTCAAATTTTTTGGCGGACGGTTTTGCCCCCCCCCCCCCCCTGTGAAAAATCCCAGGTACGCCATGCACTGCAGTGTTTCCAATAATAATAGGCCCTATTCTTTTTTACACAGGGAGGCCGCATTAGCTCTTATGAACTGCTTTCCCAGCTGGCCATGCATAACATGGTGTCATTACAACGTCGACCGCCTGATGAGAAGAAAGATGTTCCCATTTTAGTCTCGCCTGCATAGCAGAGCGAGACTATATAGGCGCCGCTTTTCCGACGGCGGCGGTGACGGCGTCAACATCAAATCTTAACCTAAGGTTAAGTTTTTGAAATGGCATCATACCTCAGAAAGTATATGGTTCATGAAACTTGGATATAAGGGTAATCGAGTATTACTGAACATCCTGCCCGAGTTTCAGGTCACATGACCAAGGTCAAAGGTCATTTAGGGTCAATGAAATGTGGGAATGTTGGGGGTACTAGTTTCATTGCTATCATAACTTTTAATTTTACGGAGCTAGTTCATAAAACTTGGACATATTACAGTAATTTTTCACTAAACATCCTGTGCAAATTTCAGGTCACATGACAAAGGTCAAATGTCATTTAGGGTCAATGAACTTTGGCCATAATGGAGTTTTTGTTGAATTTTTACCACCGTAACTTTGAAAGTTTATGGATCTAGTTCATAAAACTTAGACGTAAGAGCAATTAAGTATCCCTGAACATCCTATGCCATTTTCAGGTCACATGACCAAGATCAAAGGTAAATGAACTTTGGCCGTGTTTGGGGTATTTGTTGAATTGGCATCAAAACTTTATGGATCTACAGATGTAGTTCATGAAACATAGACATAAGGGTTATCAAGTATGTTTTGCGCACGTCATAGGTCACATGATTATGGTCATAGACATCTATTAGGAAATGTTGGGTCAATGGACAGTGTTTCTTTATCATATGAGTGGGGTTTTTTGTGTGAATAATCATTCAATAGCTGTTTTCAAAGTTAGCACTGCTTCTATCTTGTATCGCGTACTGCAGGCCAGACTGCCAGAGGCATTCCACTTGTTAACATTTAGGTCACTTTAATTATTGAGAAGCATGGGATGATAATGAAACAACTTCAGCGTTGATCATATCGAAACATTATTGCATGCACTAGGTGCATGTCGGGCTTCTCAGCTCATATTTTTTTTTTACAAATCTTTACAAAGCGAATTCCTTTTTTTTTACTGCCAGGATGGAATGGGGATCTTAATTCGCGTCGGGAACCAATCCGACCTTCCTCCTGTTCCAGAAGGATTCCCGATGTGTGGTGACTACCCTCCAACACAGTATCCTTCCATCGAGTCAGACCCTGTACCTAGTCAAGTCAGTATGACCATGACCGTTACCGAAGTCATCCTCGTTGCCGTAATCGCTAGTCTTGTACTCCTCATCATAGTTCTCATCGTCGTCATCGTGGTCCGTGAGCGTTCAAGGAACGATGGTAAAGGACGCCCTCAGGCGATACCAATAAATGAACGATGATGAACTGACCGTATAATTGCTTATTTTTACATTTGAAGTATTAGGGAAATGAGTATTACTGAATGAGAACTAAGGTACGGTGTATGAGGTTCCAATCATTGCTGACGTCGTCGTCATTGTAATCAAGCGTAATTTCATTACCGTCATAACTATTTTTACTCTATACAAGAACAATATATATGTGTGTATGGATGTTTAAACAGAAATATGGCGCAATAAACAGTGGAAAATATACATAGACAGATATATAGATAATTAGATAGATAGATAGATAGATAAATATATAGATATATATAATGTAGATAGGTCTTAAATGGATTGTAGGGCATTACCAAATATTTAAAGTCGATGTATTTATGTAGCCTTGGAACGTTGGTGGCACCGAGGCCAGGCAGGGAAAGGACCACCTATGATTTTTTTTTAGTATTGAAACATTTGAGGTGTAAAAATAAGACAGAAGGACGAAGACTATACGAAGGAGGGGTCCCGACTATCGATCGGTTAATGCCCTCTTTCAGACTATCGCCGTTCCCGTCCCGTTTATTGATACCCGAGGGACCCAGAAGGAAAAACCAGTCAGACCAGTATTTTTTTTACTGGTTTCCAGTATATTTTTACTGGTTTCCAGTATGATTTTACTGGGCCAGGTGATTTTTAACTGGACCATGAAAATTAACTGGAAACCAGTTCCATGCAGTTCAGGCAAAGTAGTAATACCAGTTAAATTGTTTTTCATCAAACTGGTGTATGCTGGACCAGTTTCAAAATTCCAGTTAAAAATCAACTGGAGTTAAAAATTAACTGGAGACCAGTAATTCAAGACCAATTTAATTTTCAACTAGTCCAGTATAATTTTAACTGGACCAGTACGACCAGTTAGACCAGTAAACCGGTGTTCCAATTTCCAGAGTTACCAGTTAAAATTCTACTGTTCGAACTGGTCCAGTTGAACTGGTTCTTCCTTCTGGGGAGTTTTCACAACCACTACACAGATGCTGTCTAGAACGCTGAGAATCTATTGTCAAAAGCCTTTCATGACAGAGCAGCGTTTGTTGAAAATCGGGGAATCAAAACAGCAGTGTCGCCCTGTGGGCCGTTTCATAAAGCTGTTCGTAAGTTAAGAGCGACTTTAAGAACGACTGGTGAACCTTTCGTACGCGCTTAACATCGCCAATGAATATTCCATTTACCACAAGAAAGGATTACCAGTCGTTCTTAAAGTCGCTCTTAACTTACGAACAGCTTTACAGGGGCGGATCCAGCTTTTTATAAAGGGGGGGGTTGGGGTGGTATGCGAGGGAGCGTAGCGACCGAGTCCAAGCGAGCGGAGCGAGCGAGGGGGGAGGGTGTGGGAGGGGGGTGTCCCCCCTCCCACAGTAGGGAAATTTTTTGAAAATCTGTGTGTGAAAATGGCGTTTTCTAAAATTACAAGTTTAAAAAAAAAGATAAGATTTTAAAAAATGGTCCCCGGATTTTTTTTTTGGGGGGTTGCAACCCCCCTCTAGATCCGCTTCTGGCTTTATGAAACACCCACCTGGTGGGTGTTTCATAAAGCTGTTCGTAAGATACGAATGACTTTACGCACGACTGGTGATCCTTTCTTGTGGTATGTGATATCCCTATGCAATTGGGTTATGACCTAAGAACATGTTCCAGTCGTGCGTAAAGTTGTGCGTAACTAACTTTACGAACAGCTTTATGAAACACCCACCTGGACTCTGGACAAACGGCATGGGTAAAACATAAAGTAGATGGGTTTCAGTTTGGCTGCTTTCCCTTCACATTTTGTTGTTGTTTTGTTTTTGTGTGTTTTATACATGAAATCTTTATTCAGATTGTTGTACACTTTCTAAGTATAAACGTAGACTTAATTTTTTTGTATTGTGTTACAAAATAATTTATGGATATATAAATATATATATTTTATATATCAATTTTATTATCTGCTGAGAACTTAGAAAGTCTTTATGTTTGGCTTTTTTCATCATACAATACCGCATTATTATACAGTAAATGCAAGGGAAAATAACTGTTTTTGGTTTGTATTATGGGTTATGGTAATCTTTGTTCAAAAAATGTATATTACAATGTATATTTCTTTTTTATATTGCTGTATATATGTACTTCATTTTATTTTGTATATTCTATGTATTACCCTTGTTTGTATGAAAACTGTGATATTCTCTGAATAAAGGCTAAAAAACATTAAAACCAAAACAACATTTGCATTTTTTTTGGCAGCTCTGATTCTTGGGACGATCTGCTGTGTCCTGGTTCACGAATTTTCGACAGAGATCTCCAAGCCGTTTATTGTAATTTGACAGGCATTTTCATTGAAACATACGCGGCGTAAGCGGGGGGACCTGTCCCCCCTAAATTTGAGGTGGGGGGGGGACAACCCCCCCCCCCTAAATTTTTAGTTAATAACCTTTTTTTTTTTTTTTGCTTGTCAATTTTTTTTTTTTATGGTCCCCCCCTAAAATTTTGGTTGATAACCTTTTTTTTTTTTTTTTTTGCTTGTCAAAAAATTATGGTGGTCCCCCCTAAATTGTTTGCCTTCCGCCGCCCTGGCCGCCACTTACGGGGGCCTGCCGGCCTGGACATAATGATTTTCAATAGATATACTATGTTGTAGAATACATCCCCGTTGCGATTCCAAAACTTCGTAAATATATTTTGGAATAAAAGATATTAAATGATGGGTTATATTTGTAGCCTATTTATTTTTTTCATATGATAAGATCGTAAGTATTGCTTTCATCGAGGTCACCCAGTTATGTTGTCACGTTTTGTTTTTACATGTAAATGTTTTCTTCAAGAAAGTGAATAGAATTTGAATAAACAATACATTAAACAATGAAGAAAAAAGGTTTATGTTGTCTTTATCCCATTCTTTCATTCATTGCAAAATAAACGGCCCTGTATTGAAATTTGTATGATGTAAAGTTATATTCACGAAATTAAAGTCGTGTAAGGCCATCTATCTAAAAATATTTCATACAAAAATCGTGTCTTAGTTTCAGAGTTTATTTTAGTGAAGTTATTTACATGCATATCTAATCTCCAATTTGATTTTTTTACTGTATTTTCACAGAGTTAATAGCTGCCTTGAAATTAAAGGGATGCTCCGGGCTGAGAACAATATGATTTAAACAGATAAAGAAAAATCAGACAAACAAAACTCTGAAAATTTGATCAAAATCGGACTAGGAATAACAAAGTTATTGCATTTTAAAGATTTGCATTGTTCCGGTGAAACAGTTCAAGGCATGCATGTCTTCATAAATATTCAACGAGCAACTTGGTGATGTCATATCCCCGCTAACTTGTTCTTTTGTATTTTATTATATGAAATTAGGTTCATTCAATTTTTTTTCTTCCAAGAACTGAAAAAATTGAATTGACAACTGATTGTGTGCATTAGATATTCATTGCTGCAACTTATTTCATTATAAAGGGGACACATTATTCACACAATAACATAAGAAAAAAGAAAGTGGGGATGTGACATCATCAGCCGCTAATGAATATTAATGATGATGTGCATATAACTATTTTCACAAAATATTGCTAAACTTTAAAATTCATTAACTTCGTTATATGTTATCCAATTTTGATGAATTTTTCAGCATTTTGCTCTGTGAATTTTACTCTTTTTATTCAGATATAAATATTTTCAGCCCTGAGTACCCCTTTAAAAAACAAACAAACTAAATATTCTCCTCACCAAGTTGCAAGACCCCTCCGATTCTCCATACAAACCCATCCTCCAACTTAATCGTCTTTGTTTTATTTCTCTCTGCGTCTCTTATTAAAGTACCGAAGTGTGACGTCAGTTGCCATGGTGTCATGGCGGGCTGGTTCTAAACAAAGTCGCAGCAAACGATCGTCCGTGCACTTTGCAAATGACTTTGGGGCTCACAGGCCTAATTCATTTCCCATAGACTCGTGTGTTAAAGTGGCACTTAAAAAGAATTCATTAAAAATAAGGAGGAAATTCGAGGGTTGAATGTTTACTACCAGTGGATAGGATAAATGTCTGACATTCCATATCTGACCAGAAAAGGGTACCTCGACCGGCTCATTTTAAAAATAAATCAGCATTTACGAAGACTACACCTGATAACGGGACCAAATTCATCACTTGAGAGTAAAATGACCCTAATTCTTCCGCCAGTAAAAATATAGGTCCATAGTGGTGAAATATCTTTCCAATTTGGAGAAAGAAAGTTCAGTAGGTACCCTCCCTAGAATCAGTGTTAGATTGTCAGTCATATTCATTCATTTTTGTCAATCAGCAATATCAAATTTAAAAATTGAGCAATGGGTTGGCTCAAATGAATATCTTTTGCCTGCCAGTTGTAATTAGGCCCGTGCGACCTTTGGCTCGTCTGAAAAGTAGGTTGCAAGCGATCAAATTCCGATAGCAGCCATTTTCTCCTCTGAGGAACACGCTTTCATTCGGCGGGATCATTTGTTTAGAACCAGGCGCCACGACATCATGGCAACTGACGTCATCGAATCGGTACTATATTATGTTCATTCTCTTTCCTCCACCCCCTCTCCCTCTCTCTCTCTCAGGGGGTGGTTTTTTTTTTCTATGGAGACATGATAAATAAACCAAGGCAATGGCTCCTTTTTTTGTTTCATATGTATATATATTTATTTCCAAATATAATTTTTCGGACAATACATTTCAGTTGTGTACCATTTGTGCCAAGTAAAAACAAAATGGAAAGTGAACACATTGTACAAAGATATACATGTAGATTTATATCATACCGGTCTATCACTTAAGACTTGTAAAAACTCCTTCATTATACATCTAATAAGAACACTCCAAAAAAAAGGGAAATCATTGACCACATTGGACAAAAGCCATGTTTCTTTCAAAACTCCACTCGAGATAAATAATTATATTATATTGGATGGCTCAGACCCTCAGAACGAAATATTCCAAGAGTTCGGGAAAATATTCCACGAATCGCAGGTGAGTGGAATATTGGCCTTAACGAGTGGAATATTTCTGGTATTTCATGAAATAAAGCCATCCATTATAATCATTATCCTCTATCCCACCCACCCCCCCCCCCCAAAAAAAAAAACATGGACTTGCGTGTAGTTCATTATGACGTCATCGAGCGTAGTTGTGCTCTTGCTGAGCATCGCATTGCTTTCATTGGTTGTTGTACGCATTGTATAATTCAGGCATCGCGCACGCGCCCTAAACTGTTGAAGTTAAAAAAATTTGTACAGGATTCCGGTTCCTTTCAGGGATACGCTCTGATACTGCACGGGCAATTGATACAGACCAAAATATGCGTTTTTTAAGCATTGCTAGAACACTCTATATAGATGATAATTGCTAAAATCTAATGATAAAGACACTTCCAACCAATCATATTAATGAAACAAATTCTACCAACTAGTATTAAAATAAAAGCAATTAAGTGACATGCCGTTTGACAATAACCATGTTTGCATATCATCATTTTTTTTTAATTCTTATTGAATTCCACATAAATAAATAAAGAAATGGATACCAAAGTTTTACAAAGCGAATCTCATCTCTGAAATAAGGGAGTTTGCTTTGGAATATTTACCCATACCATTTGTGGCAAATGTATTTTCACATCACAAAACTTTACTATGTTTCATTTCCATGCAATATTGAAACAGTGTTTTCACAGAATCTGTTTCATTCATTTTTCTTCCTTATCAGAGTACAGTATATTGAATGAATTCACATCAAAGCAACACTCAAGTCACACTTAAATCACAGGTTTCTCATGCATGTAAGACCCCTGTTACACATGCGTCGGCTTTCAAAGCCGGCCCCGGAGGCGGCCTCACGCCTGCAATTTGAAGCCGCCTCAAAATCATCAAACCCCTGTTACACATAGTCTCGGGCCCGCAATTTTGCGTCTACACATAGGCCGGCCTCACGTCGCCTTTTCACGAGCTGACGTTGGGGCGCACTTCATGTAAACAAACGCTTAATATTTTCGCGCGGTTTGCAGGTCTTTTTAATTGCATTGGATCTCATCGACATCGCGACCGATCCGTACACATATCTTACCTCCATATTTTGTTTATATAATTGCATTATGAAGGTTAAGAATATCGTAACTATTATTTCTGATCGAAGGAGGGAATTTCGACGTGCTCAAAAAAGGCGATTCGCGAGGCTTACCTATAATATATACTGCATGCCTGGTCCAAATGGCAAAAGCGCGCCCGGCCGATGCATTGTTGATGATGACAGGTCGCGTCACTTCCGCTTATAAGCCGGCGCCGAGTCCACTTTGGTGTTACACCTACCGATTGCGGGACTGAGTCCGGACTCGGGCCGGCCTCAAACCACATCCAGAGGTGGACTGAGTCCACCTGGCCTCAGTCCGGCCTCAGTCCGGCTTTTCAAAAAAAGTTGATGTTACACATACGTCGAGCCGCCTCCGGGGCCGGCCTCAGTCCACTTGCAAACGTATGTGTAACAGGGGTCTAAGTCACACTATATCATACTTTAGTAACACTTACTGTGTAACTGAGATTGTGCACTGACAATAATAAACAAGTGCAGATAGCAAGTCAAAGAACACGACATTGTTAATTCACACAATACATAATTTTACATCGCCTCAATACATTTTTTGCAAACAGTATACATCATCCCGGATCCATTGGCCCATATTCTGAAGTCGGGTTTATCTTAGACCACGGTCCAACTCTGTGCTAAAATTATGGAAAGCCAAAAGTGTCAAAATTTCTATTAAGTTGTATGTTTCTTATGTTTACTGTGCTCTTTCCTGATTCATCGATGGTGAAGACAATCATCTATTCATACTTCCTAGACTAATATGCATGATTTTGAGAGCCGAATGAGCTGAAATATGATATCTCTTCCGTCAGTGATTTATGTAACAATTGGCTATCCATACTTAAACCTCAACTTTAAACCAGAGTTTAAGTTAAACCCGACTTCAGAATACGGGCCACTGTATATCTAAAAACACATTTTTTATCAGAGATTTGTTGTTGAATATAGTTGATTTTAGTTTAAAACCCTAACTTATTAATATTACCTGACAAAGGAATATTTTTAATATATAGACAGATGAATCCATCAGAACTGACATAATGTAATGCATATTAAACAACAGGGTGCTACATAAGTTTTTAGAAGCACTTGCCTGGTCAATATCATATCATATCGACCCTAATTTTGGTCATTCTACTGTGATAATTTTGCTTGCCCAATACGGGCAAGTAGTTTTGGTCTTTACTTCAATACACTTGCCCGACTCTAACTTTTACTTGCCCCGGGCAAGTGCTTATGTAACACCCTGCATAACAATTTTTAACAAAAGGAAACCACCAATACAGAAAGCCCTCTTCCTGATCACAATTTTAACGAAAAATTTAATTACAATATTCACTTTAAAATTCCTGCTAATCTAACTTCATGTCAATCAAATTTTGCATCAAAATCTGTTTAAGCATATACATGATCTAATTAATATCAAATGTTAAATAATGGCAAATTCTTATTCAACTTTTGCTTTGAGAGAGGGGACTTGGCTGTCTAAACATTATATTTATATTTCAGTTAAAAATAAATATGGCAGTTCGTTGTATGAACACAATAACTGGCACAGATAACGATGGGGAGAGCATAGCCCTGGGTCTTATTGAGCCTTCATTACTCATGGAAAGAACAGCGTGTTTACAGTGTGCTCAATGGGTGTCCACAGTGTGTTCAGTGTGCTCAATGGGTGTCCACAGTGTGCTCAATAAGTGTTCAGTGTGCTCACCAGGTATCCATAGCATCCTTAGTGTGTTCAGTGTCCTTAGTGTGTTCAGTGTCCAGAATGTGTGTCCTGTGTACAGTGCGTTTAGAATGTGTATCCAGTGTGTTCACAGTGTACTCAGTGTTTACAATGTCTTCAGTGCGTTCACAGTGTGGGCTCGCAGTTGGCCCATAGTGTGTTCACAGTGTGTTCAATAGGTGTCCACAGTGTGATCACAGTGTGCTGAATAAATATTCACAGTGTTCAGAATGTGTGTCCTGTGTGTTCATGGTATACTCAGTGTTTACAGTGGGGGTTCACAGTTGGCGCAAAGTGCATTCACAAGGTGTCTACACTGTGCTCACATTGTGTTCAGTGTCCACACTGCGCTCACATTGTGTCAGCAATGTGCTTAGTGTGTCCGCAGAGTGTTCACAGTGTGCTCACCAGGTATCCATAGCATGCTAACAGTGTGTTCAGAGTCCAGAATGTGAGTCCTGTGTGTTCATGGTGTACTCACAGTATTTACAGTGTGTTCAGTGTTCAGAATGTGTATCCAGTGTGTTCAGTGTACTCAGTGTGTTCGGAGTGTGGGTTCGTAGTTGGCCCATAGTGTGCTCAGTGTCCACATTGTGCTCATATTGTGTCAGCATTGTGCTCAGTGTGTCCGCAGTGTGTTCACAAGTGTGATTACATAGTTGACTGTGTGATGATGAGATTCAACCGATTGAACATAACTTCACACTGTGGGGACAGTGAGAGTGTCCACATTGCCAAGATTTCAAAGTGTGTTCTCAGAAGATGTGAACATGTGAATTCCACTGTTTCAAATGCTCAAATTTTCCAGTGTGATGTTCCACACCCAGAGGAGTGTGAACACACTGGGATACATGCAGTGTTCTTTCCAGTAGATATATCATAACAAAAAACACCCTTTAAAATTATAAAAGTTGTCTCAAAGAACTAAATATTAACTGTTGTACATTGGCATAGACTAGTACAATCAGTATATAAAGTTAAATCAATAAAAACAGGTTTCCTGACTTCGTTCAGAATTTAAAAAATATAAAAAGCTGCTGGTTTATTTTACTAGGAAATCAAATTAAAAAAGTACTGAGTATAGTTTCTCATTCATGGCTTGTTTTGTGCTTGTGTGTAATCTGTATAGATCACATCACATAAAAATGGCAATTTTATAATTCATAAACACTATAAAATGTTTTATTTCATTGTGCTATTTAAAGTTAGACACTCTTAGGATTCAAGGCAGTGCTATTCGGAGGGTTTTGTGGCAAGCTCGACTTGCCCCATCTTCATTACGACGATTAGCAATGTAATTTGCATGCAGCCGTCTCTCATTAGCCAATTACATAGCACATACACACGTGCACACGTGCTGGCCCAATTATCTTTTGACATCATTTCACACAGAAAAAGGAGGCGGTGGAGCCAACCTCCCATGATCTTCAAACAGCAGACGAAGCATATGATAACTGAGAATTGTCAGATTTCAGGCATTCGGAACATGGTATCTGAGCACCCTCTTGAACCCAGGAGAGCATACCTTCTAAGTGGTGGCACATGGGCTGAGGGGGGCAAATCCCCCTCATACCCATCCAAACCCCCAAATTTGTTTTAACCAATCCGCCCCTTTGCTTCGAATAAAGCTGGTGGAACCACTTGTCATTAAAAAAATGTTATAGGAAAAAATGTTAATATCACAATTATATCATATGCTCTAATTAGTTATTTAAAACTGGCAAAATGAAGAATTAGGCAGAGGGATAGTATCCCAAAGGTCTTGGCAGATGGCAGAAGAAAGGATATATACTACCAAGCCAAACATGGTCATAAACGTGAATACATTTAAGATGAAAATTAATCCTGTTTTCATTGCTATTTGATTTAATAAGACAGTACAAGGGATGATCCTATATACCCAACCGACATAATGTCAAGCATTGACAAATGTTGAGATGGGGAAAAAATGAATTAAAAAATAGTTGTTTTTATAATGTGCATGTGTGGGTGTGCGCGTGCGTGCATGTTTATCTGCACTGTACAATTATCCACATATGAAATCACTAACATGTATTAAAGGCAACAATAGGCAGCACTTGATTGGCTTCTACAATGCAATCCAAAAAATAACATAAACGAGTAAGGCATTAATACGAGGAACGGGGCAATGACAAATTTCAATACAACCACTTTTTCCCATAATACACAACAAAACAAAACCGATACATACATGTACAAAGTATTAAAACCGTATGCACTACAATTTTGACTCACAGAAGGCTTTAGTCGATCATCCATCAGTCAAGCAATCAACCGCAGGTCAAAGCGTGTTTTTAATTTTTTCAGAATATGCAAAATGTGCTAATTCCATCTTCTCATGGTTATATTTTGGCCCAGTTACTGAGAAAGCAAAGCACTTATAAAGCACTTTTTTAGTCTTGCCACATGAAACATATTGCTTACATTTTGCCTAACAGCATCAGAATCAACCGGCAAAGGTGGCTGAAGCCTCTGACTGGGTTCTATGTTAAGCCCCCATCACACTTATTCCGAATCAAGCAGAATTGGCCTGAATGAAAGGACTATTATTTGACCACAAGTTGGTCATTTAAATCTACTTCGAACACCGTTCGAAAATATCCCTTGAATGTTTTGAACATGACCAAAACCTTCGGGACGGCCAAAAGAAATGACAAAAATATTTCGAATGCACTCAGAATGCAGTCAGGATATTTAGAATGCCCCTAGAATGTCCAAGAACGTAGCACGAATTATCAATCTGACTCCATTGCGGTTCATTTTGACTAGTGTATGATGATACACCTGGTCAATTTACTGAATTTCAACTCTAGTTTGGTGAATTCAGAAGTTCCTCCCGAAAATTTCTAGATTTTTTGAATATTTTTTTCTTTTCAGCTTCCGCTTGATTCCTGCTGATTCCGAATAAGTGTGATGGGGGCTTTAAAATTGGGAGGGGGGTCATCAGTGATACAATACACTCAAATAAACAGTTCTCCCTCCATTTTGCTGTATTTGGTGCACCTGCTTCCTTTCGTACACGTGGTGATGCTTGGAATAACCATCAGCTAATTTGAGGCATGAACTAGCCCTGTGGGTTTCCCGATCGGTAAGGTGTGAATATCCATACAGAAGATCGAAGACCAACAACATTTTGATACTTTCAACACGGAAAGCAATACCGGATTCATTTTCATGCCGTTGTGCCTGCTGAATACAGCCCTCCTGTAATATACTACATGCAGACTTATCAGGCATCCCCACCTCATAATCTTGCACAGTGTGAACACAAGACAAGACCAATCCACCTCTATGTACAAAATATACACTCACAAATAAAAATACCCACAAATATAACCCGATCAACACAGAGATATACGTTATGTATACAATTACACTAAAGCACAGAGGCAGATATTATACATATCATATATATATATTATATATATATTTTCTTTTTCGGCATCACCAATTTTTCCAAAGGGTAGATAGCTCTGGGGAACCTTGATTTAAGCTATGCCTACCATTGTTCTCTTCATTCGTTTCTTAACAATATTTAAAATAAAAAGAGTTGCCAAAGCTGATGTACATGTATAACTTCACACACATAAATATATATATATATATATATATATATTACCTGAATGAGACATTTCAGAGACAAGATATACTGTAAATGCCTATTTTGTCTGTCTAATTGATTACCTCGATGCAAGATAGGTGACTAGTAGTCATAACATTCATACACCCCTCTTTCACGAAATTAGTCATTTTTCTATTACACAGCTTCAGTCAATAATATACATATTCCCCTGCTCATCAAACCCAAATGCAACATTACATAAATATTTATATTTGCTATATGACATGATGAAAAAATCAAGTATTTCAGGTTAACTTAGAAAAACTCAAATGAGCAGTGAACTAGAAATAGACAAATTTTGACTGATCGAGTCTCCATTAAATCCATGATTTATATTGTCTTTGAAAATAGAGCAAATGTTTTAAAAAAGAAAGAAAATGGAATATGCCATTCTTAACTCGAGTTTTGTCAAATTGTTAGCTTTGCCTGTCTTAATTTCCTCTCATCCCATCAGTGATTATCTTTATTTCATTTCCTCTATCTTTCATTGATAATGCTAAAATATAATTCTTTCAGGTTAAAACTACATCTGTCCTTTGTATTATGTTGCATTGCATACTTCATTACTACAACTTTCACATCACCTTTGGCAATTCCATGTGCATGCATACAAGCGTGCATGAAAGTAACTCAATGGCCCGAATTCTGAGGTCTGCTGGTACCAGGGCCACCATCATGGTCTAACTATTAATCATGGCAAGCCAGAAGTCCCCAAATTACATTTGCATCTTATGTATCCTATCTTTACTTGGCACTTTCCTGGGTTAACGATGAGATCTATTTCGGTAATTATTCTCAGTTGGTTCTGAATGATTCGAGCAGCGTGTCAAATGAGCCGATAAACTGGACTTGTGTGGTTACATAAAGACTCTTTTACAAAAAGCTTATCCATAGTTCAACCGCAACTTCAGACCAGAGTTTAAATCAAACTGATCGCAGAATATCATGCTAATGTCTTTAATGCCTTGAATGTGGATATCAGGGTACACACCCCTGTACACATAAACAATCCCTGACAAACATGAAACCTTACACATGAATACATCATTATGCATCAAATTACCATCTTTAAAGAATAAAATCATTGGCAAAAATTCTTGATGGTGATTCGTTTCAAGACCGTGTTTGCGTGCATCATCATCTGATCACCATCAATGACATGAATATGATAAATTTTTTTTAAATATGCATATTTCCGCTTTTAGAAAGCACTAAATCAGAACGTCTCTATCAAAGCTTTTTACACATATATATATATATATATATATATCGGCTTGTCATTGTTCAAAACTTACCTACACCCGACAATGGAAATTCAATTGGAGGTGAGGAAAATCTGTTTATCTGACGGTCAATCATATTGGGGTCGCCCTAGCCACTCTGTGGTCTAGTGGTTAAAGCACCTGCGTTCAAAACTGGAGGAACCGGTTCAATTCCCGGCAGAGACATTTTTTCGGCATCACCAACTTTTCCAAAGGGCAAATAGCTCTGTAGAACCTTGATTTAAGCTACGCCTACCTTTGTTCTCTTCATTCATTTCTTTCACAACATATTTAAATACAAGAGTTGCCAAAGCTGTTGTAGATGTATAATTTCTCACATATAATATATATATACATATATATATATATATACCCTACCCTGGCTGTTAAATCCTGGCTTGTCTGCACATAATGTATGCACATTCTCCACTCACTGAGTGGGAAGCAATCCAACCAGAGTTTATTAACTCATTTGCTAGGCATACTACATAGGCTTCTGCGTCCATATATCACATAGATCTTACCTTCATGAAATTATCATCAGTGCTACGTACAAGAATGTTTGACCCCCAAAATGTACAGTAATGTAGACGTTGCAATGTGAACTACCAGAGACCAATGAAGTAACACAAGTTTTCATTCATCTTACCTATTTTAAAGACATTACAGTCTGGAACAGAGTATATAAAAAATACTGACCAACAATGATGAAACAAATTACATCATTCTTCACATAAAATCATTAATAAATGGTAACAAAGTCAAGAGAAAATGCACTGTGGATCTCATCAGAATCCGCCATATTGAATTTCTTACGCATAACAGAGTAGCACAGTCAATACTGAATTTTAACTGTGCTTGAATTATCATAACTCAAATTGCTGAGAAAATACAATCTAATTCATAAGCATGAAAATAGACACATTGAGCAAACATACACTTGGATACTGAGTTGTTGGTCTTGAAAAACATCATTGATAAAATCATTTCCAACACAATAATTTCCCACATACACTGTACATTTTACATGATGTATTCTGGCAAAGGACTGCATAAAAATACTGAGACATAACAAATTCAGAGACAAGAACATATCAAATACAAATATAAACACTAATACAGCAAAAGACATGGAATTAGTGTTAGACACCGAATAACATCCACTAAAGAAACAATTTCCCACACAGGTGTATAAAATTCATACATATAAGTACATGAAAATACATAAAATACAGAATATAATCAGTTCTTTTCGCTGACTAAAAAATAGAAACCTCAATAGCAAAAATAGCATAGCATGTGTAATTAAATTTTGCAGCATTTTACAAACATTGAGATGTTACAGCTAGAGTATTATTTGTTATTGATCCTGGTTGTCACTTCAGGCCAAATTACTACATCAGATGTTGTTTGAAGGTTTGCATGGTGGTATGTACAATCACTGATGTGGTTTAAACAGTGGATAGGAGAAGAGAAGAAATGGATAAGCGAGAAAGTGGAGATTTGAGAGTAGAGTATTCTTTCTTGAAAGTAGTCCTGAAAAGGACTGTAAACCAGGAAAGATTGATGAGTTGAGAACAGCTTGAGTAGTAGAGCTAGTGAGGAGATGCTGGCTTGAGTCGGCGAGTAGAGATGATGAGTAGTAAGGAGATGCTGGCTTGAGTCGGCGAGTCTCATCTCTACTCCCCGACTCAAGCCAGCATCTCCTCACTAGCTCTACTACTCAAGCTGTTCTCAACTCATCAATCTTTCCTGGTTTACAGTCCTTTTCAGGACTACTTTCAAGAAAGAATACTCTACTCTCAAATCTCCACTTTCTCGCTTATCCATTTCTTCTCTTCTCCTATCCACTGTTTCTACAACACTTCACATGGTGTACCATAAACCACATCAGCGAAATTACTACATGTATAAGAAAAAAAAAAGAAATTAATTAACTTCTGTGGAACAGCAAAGGCCCAGATCCCGGATGGGGCCAAATAAAAATATTCCAGCCTAGTTAGGGTTAATGATCAAGTCCACCTATCAAAAATTTTAAGAGAAAAATCAAATATGATACTTGAATAAGTCTCCGTTCCAAGATTGTCAAAATAGGTTGACTACTGCTTCACTGTGAAAGATTATAATTATGGAAACTTAAAACAAGGGAATTATTTATCTCATACATGTGTATGAAAAATATAAAACACAAGGTTTCAAAATATAATTTTTAGAAGGGTACATGGGGATGTAATTTCCAAGAACTTCTTGTTTTTACATTATTTTTAATGAACTTTTCAGTATATTGCTTGTTTGATTTTTCTCTTACTACATGAGTCATATTATTCTCAACCTGAAGTATCCCCTTTAACACATGTGAAGCAATAAATGGGGAAGGAGCATATCTCTCCTGAACAAAACAGAATTAAAGAGGAATCCAGCCTTGGCATAGAATGTTGTGTTGGGAAGGAGAAAAATAATTTAAACAGAATGGTGAAAGTTTGAAAGAAATCGGACAAGCAATAAGAAAGTAATAGCTGCTTTAAAATTGAGATCACTTATACTATGTAGATTTCAAATTGGCAACTGGGTAAGTAAATTATGACAAGGGGAAAGGACAACTTTCCCATAGGCCATGTACTTTATTATCAGGGATTTGTGGTTTTCTCCTAAATACCCATTCCCCTGGGGCAGTAATCTAAATATAACCCAGGTAGTATATTTTTTTATGTCCTCATGAAAGATAATTATAATTTGAAATAAAACTTTTGGGAAAAATGACATTTTAGCCAAAATATATATTGGAGTACATGGAAGAGTAGTCCTTGCCTTACATCACTATGACATCCCATATGCGACCAATTTGAAGTGTCCATGGGTATAGTGATTACCAATATTTACAACTTTTGAAAATTCATAACTTTCTTGCTGTTTGTCCAATATTGTTCAAACTTTCACCTATCAACTTGTCTGATTTTTCTTTTCCTTATAAAAACACGTTTTCATTTGGGTTGGATTCCCCTTTAATATCTCACTTCCTGTATCACTTTCTTCACATGGAACTATCAGCACAAGTTTCCTTATTTAGCTAAATCATGTTAGTCATATAGGAAACTTACCAAAAATAATCTGCAAGAAATATTTACACTTCATTATAATGTATATTATATAAAAGCAACTCCAAGGAGTGCATGCAGCATAAACGTAACAATCCTGTTGTAATGATGAATGAACAATAATTAAAACCTAATAAATCCCCAGTTACCATTTTCAAACCATACACTAACTACACAAATAATTCAATTTCATTTTATTTCAGAGATTCAACATGAAAAACAACATTGGTTTGACCAAACTGGTAATAAAAACTCTGAATTTGCACTTCCCCTCTCAATTTATTTCCTCCATAATTCTATGATAAAATGTTACAATTGTGATAATGATGGATTGTACTCATTTAATTAGTCGTATTTCAGTTTAGAATTGTCAAAATTTTAAAGACCGAATAATAACACCTCTGCTTATTCACTGCATCATACAGGGTGTATGTTGCACATTAAAATTTAATAAATGCATTACAAATAAGATTTTTTTCATCAAATGCCAGCTTGCCCAAAACTAATTATGCACTTCCTCCACTCAGTGAAGAGCATTCTAGCAAGAGCTACAAAGTTCAAACTAATGTACAACTTTGCATCCTACCAGGTTTTCAGTTAACACCTTGGTTAAGGAGAAGCAAATGTACAATGATGTCTTGCCCAGCAACACGCACAGGTAATTAAGTACAGGATCAAATTCAAATCCTTCTCCTGAATTTCAAAGCTGTCAAGGCACCGTTTAGCTCCAGGATATGTGATCTCCGTCGAAGAACAACGCTGTCTACATCCTGGATTTGCACTCATCTGATACTGGTGTCACTCTTCATGTACCCATGGCACACCTAAGGAGACCGTGTCTTTCCATCTAATGTCCCATGCCTTTGGAACTCCCTCCCCTCTTTGCCCCGTGAAATTGACAGCATTGAGATATTCAAATCATGTCTCAAAACTAACTCATTTCAGCAGATGTGTAGTAATTAACTTAATTGGATGTGCCTGTGCTTGTTATAATAATAATAATAATATAGGTATATTTACCCAGGGTAGCCACTTCAATTTCGAAAACTGTTCTACCAGCGGGCCCTGCTATTATTATTACCCCAGCTTTAGCTGAGCTGCCTAGGCGCTCAAGCATTCAAGGAATTTCTTCCTACCGGGTACCCATTTACCCGGTAAAGAGTGCAGCACAATGTGGATGAGTTTCTTGCTGAAGGAAATAACGCTATGGCTGGGATTCGAACCCACGACCCTGTTTCAAAGTCAGACGACTAATCCACTGGGCCACAACGCTCAAAGCTTGTTAATGTTTTGAACGAAATATAGTGCAACAGAAATGGTGTGGATCATCATCATCATCATTGTCATAATCACCATCCTTCTCCTCATGCACCATTGCACGAATAAGAATATTCGCTATTTGTGTTGTACAACGCCTCGGAATTTAGCGAAAATATGAAGAAAAAAACAAAGAGTTTATCCCTGTAGTAATCTATGAAAAGGGAGGAAAAAATTCGGGGGAAAAATACTGAAAGCGAAAAGCAAAATCCCACAAGCGCACATGACCTTGGGCAGCATTGCGCTTTTAGTAGTCAGCAGGCTTATACGCGTATTGCACCTTCATTTTTACTGAGCGCAATGAATTAAATCGTATTGTGACGTCACCTCCTAAAGCCGTGCAATGGTACATTTTTGACGGTACGTCTTTTGTGCAACGGTACGCATGTTTGACATTCAGCCTCCCATTTGCTCGCGTACAACAAGCTAAGTAGGCTTTGTACGGGATCCCTCGCCTCTGCCACACAGGGAAAGTTCAATGCCGTTGAACCTAAAAGGCTTTCACTGAACTAAACACTGCTAGATAAGGTGATCTCTGATCCAACTGAACTAAACACTGCTAGAGAAGGTGATCTCTGATCCAACTGAACTAAACACTGCTAGATAAGGTGATCTCTGATCCAACTGAACTAAACACTGCTAGATAAGGTGATCTCTGATCCAACGAGCAGAAACTATCAACTTTTCAAGGAGTAAAGACATGAAAAACGTGAATAAATAACAATCTTTACCATTGCCAATAAAAACAGATAGATATTATCACAAGGGTATAAACAATATAAGAATAAAAATGTAATCAAATTTCACACTATGTTGAATGGCTTTGAAAACTTACAAAATAATGTAATTTTATATTCTATTGAGGTATGTCACATATACAAGTATAACAGCCGAGGTAAAGAAAATCATGAATGTGTGGTCCTCCCTGAATTTTCATTTTCCCAACTACAAATATAGTTGATTTGACAGTCCCATAGTTGTAGTACACCAACCTAGAAAAGTTCTTTCCGATAAAGTTTTTATTCTTGATTCATGTTCCTATGGGTCCTCAAACAAACTCAGCTTGGTTGCCCGAACCTCAACTTTGGGCAATTTTGCTAATTTGCATAAATCCAAAATGGCCGCCAGATGCCATCTAGAAAACCTAACTTTTGAACCACCTGCCACAGAATGATGAGGAATACATCTTTTTAGGGTGTGTAGAATCCATTTCTTTTCTCACTTTTGCAATATAAGGACATCTCCAGGTCAGATCCAAAAAGGAGGAACATGAATAAAAAAAAACTTCCTGGAAAAGAACATTTCTAGGTTTGGAAAATGTCTCATTGACTATTACAGGTGTATTATTGTGTGTTTTTATAAAGAATTTTTTATGTCATTTGGATATAAAATCACCCAGAGTAGGATGAATTTGATGATCAGCAGACGCTTTGTAATGCCACTGGGAATTGCCTTATGGTAAATTCATTATCTCACTTTTCCCTGGCCTGACAGTTGCCAGAGGCCAAGCAGGCTTGACAGAAGAAATTCTCGCTGGCACACCAAGTTTGCTTTCCCCCAAATACTTCTCTGTTCACAGGCATCACCAATGCTTTTCTCAAAGTCTGGGATCAGCAAACAAAAATTCACTCCCTTGTTGCCGCCCATTTCACTTTAAAGGGATGAATCAACTTTATTGACAAATTAATAATTTGCTTCAGATGAGTGACAGATATACCTTATTTTTTCCTAAAGTATCATCAAGTTTGATACCTCAGCTTTTAGACGGAATGGAGTGATTAACCTCATCTCAAAGGCAACAAACTTTTTGTAGATTGATAATGCAGGATTGAGTCTCTCACAGAGGACTTCTTCCAGGAAAAGATGAAAGTATGCTCCAACTTAGCTAGAGAGTGAGGGGAATAGGCAATTGCCATTGAAGACATTTTCAAGAATGCCCCAACTGTACCAGATAGTCCTCGAGATGGACAATTTCAACAAGAACATAAAAAGCATCATCATTAGGGATCTGTTCAATGCAGTTCATGAGTCCCCTTGTGGGTGGCAGGATCCAACTTATAATTGAAGAACGCTTCAAGGATGCTCCAACGTCACTGGATAGTCCATGAGGACTATTTCAACACAAACAAACAAAGCTTCATCAACAGGGATCTGACTTTGTGGGTGGAGGGATCCAGTGTGTCATTGAAGTATGCTTCAAGGATGCTACAACACCGCCACAGCGTCCTGAGGTGAACTATTTCAAATCTTCAAGGATTTAACCTGCTCCTGCCGAGTCAGAATGTCTTCAGAGCAGACCATTTGAACAAACATCATTCATAATTGGTTGGACAGAGCTCCAGATTGCCTCCCGTTAGTCACTGAAGAGCTCTTCATGGCAAGGACTAGAAATCAATCCATCCGCATCGGAAAGTCTTTGTAGCATACCATTTGAAGAGGAATGTACAAGACATCATCCACAGGCCTGGGATCTCCCATTGGTTCAATGGAGTTTATTTTATAGTTTCCTATTAGTCGCTGAGAAGTTCTTCAAGAAGGGGATTAGGTCAGTTTGCCCCGAGGCAGAATGTCTTTAGAGAAGACCATTCCGGCAAAATATCATCTTCCATTGGGTGGAATGAGGTCTTGATTCACCTGATAGTCTCCAGTTAGTCACTGAAGAGTTCTTCAAGGAGGGGATTAAGTCTGCTCCCGCTGAGTTGGATGGTCATCAGGTCGTCCATGTAGGCTTCGGTGGCATTACGTACCTCTGTAAGGAGCATGATGATCTGTCAGAATAATGAAAAAATAATTATCAAATCTTTACAGCTCTACTGCACCGTAACAGCTCTCAATTTATACATTTCATAATACATGCACATAACTTGAAGCCCTGATTGTGATGTCACTCCTTCATGTTAATCCTGAGAAATTTGTCAAGATCTGTGGACTTAACCCTATCTTAACTGCGCTATTTCAGACCGACATATACGGGGGAGGGGGGGGGGGGTTCAAATTGACACCACACTCAGATCTCGGCCGTTGATTGCGCGATCGTTGCGAAAATTTGCAGGCGCGTAGAGCCGGATGTAAACGACAAGACTGTACAAGAAAATCTTCAAAAAATTAACTGCTTTTTTTAAATTGATTAATTATGCAAATAAGCGTACGAAATTTGAAATGAAAATCCATATTTTATTGTTGGAAATAGACATGAAATGAAATACTCCAAAAATTTGCTTTGCCCACTTGATTGTGGACACAGCAGCTGCAGTGCAGCGCCAGATCGACGTGGTGCTATCCCTCAAATGTTGAACGCCAAACAGGGTAGCAGCAACTTCCATCGTTTTACTTTTGGTTGGATGTGGCAGGGGTTTGAACTCCCGACCTACATTTACGGTTGTGAGAAGGACACTCTACCAACTGAACCGAACATGCCAAAAGAAGTTCCGAATCATGTCCCAGCGAGCCTAACCTTTGCAAAGTGTCCCAACTTCTTTGGATGGTTTATCTGTACACAGGTCTGCAAAGCGTCGACCAACGGCTGCTGAAGCTCCTCAACCTTTATGGCTTCATCCAGGTCTCGACGATCTTCAAGGATAAAAGCAGATCGAGATTCATTATTTCTCATCATTCACTATCTCTAATTAAAAATAAAGAATCTGTTGACCAGGGGCCCGTCTTACAAAGAGTTGCGATTGATCCGATCAATCTCAACTATGGACGGCCAGCAACGTCAACATCTAAAATGCATGAATGTTCAAAATGTTTTCTAGATATGACGTAAATTACATGAATTCATTGTTTCCTTGACAAAAGACCAGTTCGTAGTTACTTCATGGACAATTTTGGTCAAATGACCTTTCATTTCTTTCATTATGATAGGCAGATTTCAAAGCAAGATATTACGTAAGCATGCCTTACATAGCAGGATGAAGAAATTGAATAGACCAGGTGACTAGAATAGCACACCAATGAACACTTTATGAAGGTATTTGTTGCATTCCTACTTTGAATACATATCATAGCATGTTGCACAATGTACTAGGCAAACTGTGAAATACCAGTCGTTCGTGGACGCATTGTTGTTGTTTTTGGATGTAAATGAAAAACACAATTCAAAAGAATATATGAATAATCAAGACATTGAAGTTGGTGCTTATCTCATTAGATTTTAAACCACCATGTCACTTTAGTACAAATGACCTTCCTCTGATCATGCGTAGAATCTTTTGATCAAGCGCAGAAAGGAACTACGAACTGGCTTATTTGGTGTATTTGCCTTTGTTTACAAAGGACATTTTGAAAATTTTATGTACAAAAAAATTATGGATTTCTATAGAGTTACGATTGATTGGATCAATCGTAACTCTTTGTAAGATGGGGCCCAGGTCTTGACGATCTTCAAGGATGAAGTATTGTAAAGACTCCATCATAAACAGATGAATCTGTTGATGGGTCTTTCAATGAAGTTGAGGCACAAATTGTGAAATTTCAGCATAACTAAGAGACTAAGTACACTATGCATTTATTGTTCATAGGTTGTACATTCGTACCAGGCGCGGATCCAGGGGGGGGGGGCACAGGGGGCACATTTTGAGAGGCAAAATTAATATTTGTAATTATGTAAAAATGCCATTAAAACCGAGGTGTGTCCCCTCTTTTGAGAAAAGACCTTTTTTTTTTGCTTGTCAAATTTCTTCTGTTACGAGATATCCTTAATTTGTGGTTGAAAACCTTTTTTTTTGCTGGTTTGGTGGGTTTTTTTTTTTTTTTTTTTTGGGGGGGGGCGCTTGTCAAAATTTTCCTCCGAAAAATTTGCCCCCCCCTTTGGAAAATCCTGGATACGCCCCTGATTCGTACATACATCTCACTGGAAATTTTGGGCCATTTAAACTGATTTTTAAAATGAAATTTAGGGGTATCATGCAGTTACAGGGGCAAATGTTGATTTGAATAAATAGAGAAAAATCAAACTAGCATAACACTGAAAATTTCGTCAAAATCCGATTCAAAATGAGAAAGTTATAACATTTTAAATTTTCGCTTATTTTTCACAAAACAGTGACATGCACAAATCAGTGACATGCAAATCAAATGAGACAGTTGATGATGTTCCTTTATACTCAATATTTAATTTGTTTTGTATTGTTTCAATTAAACAATATTCATATTTTTTATGACAATAAGGACCAACTTTACTGAAGCATATTGTATCAAGCAACGCTAATTCAACATGTTCAGGAAAGAATTTATCGTTGCTTCACTCAACAATGAGGAAAAAATTTGAATATTTCATATAATAAAATACAAAAGAAATGGTGAATGGATGATGTCATCCATCTCCTCATTTGCATACCGAGCAGGATAATTGTTTTTTGGGAATTATTAAGTGAAACTTAAAAATGTCCTAACTTTCTTATTTTACATCCAATTTCGATAAAATTTTCAGTGTTATGCTTATTGGATTTTTTTTTCATTCAAATCAACTTTTTGTTGGGGTGGACTTGTCCTTTAACATTTGTTCCTAAAAGTCAAATTACTGCAATTAGGTTTGAGCAAAACTTGATACAATATGCAAATTTACTTGTTAAGTCAGGGAGCTAAATACCTCAGATTTCCTTTACATAGTTCTATTAATACTTCTAAAAGAAAATTTAAAATTGTCAATATGCTACTCGGTGTCCACCAAATGTGACACAAGGTTCCCAATGCTACAATGTTCATGGACACCGTGACAATTTTGAAATTTAATTTTGAAACTATGCATAGGAAATCTGAGGTTTTTAGTTACCTGACTTAACAAGTAAATGTACATATTTTTTCAAATTTTGGTCAGTCTAATTGCCATAATTTGACTTCTAGGACCAAATGCAAATATCCCGATGCTACCAGACACCATGTCCATTAAACAGCGTTAAAAACTGTTTTGCTGAATAACTTGGTGAAAATTTAAGGTAAATGACCCCCAAAAGGCGCAAAATTCCCAGTAAAATTCATGATCATTATAAATACAAATGTAAAGCCTGCAAACAATAAATGTATGGTATTAAGTATTGACTTAATTCTGAAATGTCACAATTCATACCCCAACTTCATGGAAAGACCCTGATACAAAATTCTATATGATATTGTAAGTCTGTAACCATTGTGATTCTTCAGGGGAAATGACACAAAATGTATTGCGTCATCATGAAAGAAAACTAGCAAGAACACTAGCATCATTGTTGCCAAGGCAACAAGTGCATACTTATTACACATTGTAGAGTTAAAGAGCTTCAAGGAGAATCCACCCTTGGTCATAAAATGTTGTGTTGGAAAAGAGAAAAATAAGAAAAAAAATAAGACAATTAGAAAGTTATGGCTTCGTTAAAATTCATGACAAGGGGCAAGGACAGGGACTCAGTTTTAAGGAGAGCGAGAGCAATCACCATTTTAAAACAACAAAATTGGAAACTAAATACATTTATATATGAACGTTGGTAACAAAGTAACAATACATAATAGATAGAGATAGATATAATGATAGATTGGATGGATGGATGGATGGATGGATGGATGGATGGATGGATGGATGGATGGATGGATGGATGGATGGATGGATGGATGGATGGATGGATGGATGGATGGATGGATGGATGGATAGATAGATAGATACATGTAGATAGATAGACAGACAGACAGACAGATACATGTAGATAGATAGATAGATAGACAGACAGACAGACAGACAGACAGATATAAACTAACCTGGTGATATGATAGCTAACGCATAGAGCAAACCAAGTTCCTCCTCACTCAGGGCAAGCTTCTGCATCTTAATGGCGAAGGACATGACAGACTTCATGACAGTGATAAACCCGGCACTCTCTACTTGATCCGGGTCGATGGAAAGCGTTGGCCAGATCTCACTGTTGAACTGGCCTTTCTCGATGTCGTACAGAGGACACGAAGTGAGGATCATGTATTCCACCAAAGCACCTGTTGCAAATAGACAAAAACTTGTAACCTGTAGCTGTAGCTGATGTCAATCACACAAAATAAAGAGAGAATTATGACTAGAAGACATTATGCCACTGGAAATACTTTGATTTCTGGCACAGTCATTGGGCCTTTTCACACGTGAATCTTGAATCATCATTGTAATGATGATTGCAATTTGTCTCTAGAATCATCGAAACTTTCACACGCTCACTCAAAAACTGTGATTTGGATTTGAATTCCCGAGCGAAGGCGGTATGTGTCCTTGGTGACTTGTCAATCAAACCACTGCATCACAAATACAAACTTCGATGAGTTCATGACAATCGTATTATCTACAGAAGTGCTTGAAAGGTCACGTAAGCTCCGCCCCCAAAAAAGATGTTTAGGAGGTCCAGCCTTTCACACGCAAAATTTGTACCGCAATTTGAGTGAAACTCAAATGGAATTCACCACCCGAGTAGAATTTGAATTCGTGATTGTGATTAGCATTCCATAACCTAATCATGTTCTAGTTTGGTTTCACACGTGCTAAAATACCTCATTAGCCTTATTTTTCACTGGAATCATCGTTCACATTACAATCTTTTTAAAGAGTGAAAGGGCGGATTATCTCATCTTTCCTGGCCTGACAATTGCCCGAGGCAAAGCAAGCTTCAGTCACTTGGATTAATAAATTCTCTCTGGTACATTAACTTCCCCCAAAAAAATTTTGAATGCTTTTCACAAAGTCAGGGGTTAGCAAATAATAATTCAGTTCCCAGAAAATTAAATTTGATGACCAATAAAACAAGTGGAATGCCTCTGGTGGTCTCACCTGCATCACGCGATTCAATATAGCAGCAGTGCTGACTTTGAAAACTACTATAACTTGCACAAGATGTTCAGTGATACTTGGTTACTCTTATGTACACGTTTTATGAACTAGACCAATACACTTACAGAGGTATGATGGTAATTCAACAAATACCCCCAACATGGCGAAAGTTCATTGACCTTACATGACCTTTGACCTTAAACATGTGACCTAAAACTCGCACAGGATGTTCAGTGATACTTGATTACTCTTATGTCCAAGTTTGATGAGTCAGATCCATAAACTTTCAAAGTTATGATGGTAATTCAACAGATACTCCCAATATGGCCAAAGTTCATTGACCTTTGACCTTGGTCATGTGACAAGCAGAGTGTTTCATCAACATTTTTGTCCGACATGTTGTCAGATCTGACATGTTTCCTTGATTTTGATTGGCTGATAAGCAATGTTACTATGGTAACTGTCGGATAAAATAGGACTTGTCGGATAAAACGTCTGACAAGTCCTTTCATGAAACGCTCCCCTGAAATGCGCACAGGATGTTCAGTGATACTTGATTACTCTTATGTCCAAGTTTTATGAACTAGACCAATATACTTTCAAAGTTATGATGGTAATTCAACAAATACCCCCAATTTGGCCAAAGTTCATTGACCCTAAATGACCTTTGTCCTTCATCATGTGACCTGAAACTTGCACAAGATGTTCAGTGATACTTGATTAACCTTATGTCCAAGTTTCATGAACTAGGTCCATATATTTTCTAAGTTATGATGACATTTCAAAAACTTAACCTTAGGTTAAGATTTTGATGTTGATTCCCCCAACATGGTCTACGTTCATTGACCCTAAATGACCTTTTACCTTGGTCATGTGACCTGAAATGCGCACAGGATGTTCAGTGATACTTGATTACTCTTATGTCCAAGTTTTATGAACTAGACCAATAAACTTTCAAAGTTATGATGGTAATTCAACAATTTCAAAGTTATGATGGTAATTCCCCAATTCGGCCAAAGTTCATTGACCCTAAATGACCTTTGACCTTGGTCATGTGACGTGAAACTCAAGCAGGATGTTAAGTGATACTTGATTAATCTTCTGTCCAAGTTTCATGAACTAGGTCCATATATTTTCTCCAAGTTATGATGACATTTCAAAAACTTAACCTTAGGTTAAGATTTTGATGTTGATTCCCCCAACATTGTCTAAGTTCATTGACCCTAAATGACCTTTGACCTTGGTCATGTGACATGAAACTCAGTCAGGATGTTCAGTAATACTTGATTAACCTTATGGCCAAGTTTCATGAACTAGGTCCATATACTTTCTAAGTTATTTTGTCATTTCAAAAACTTAACCTTCGGTTAAGATTTGGTGTTGACGCCGCCGCTGTCGGAAAAGCGGCGCCTAGTCTCACTCTGCTATGCAGGTGAGACAAAAAGTTTAGATGATAATTCTGGTTGATATTATCTCAGGATTGCAAAGCAAATGGCCATCGACAAGCAGACTGGTAATCATGGAGTTTTCATGAGCAGTGCATTTAAAGATAAATGCCAGTTGTGGTAACAATCTCAAAATGACTTTTTACAGAATCCAATATAATGACCAACCAAGTGCCTGTTTGTATGAATAAGAAATATGTGCCAAAGGATTCTGGAAGAAATTGTGTAATTGCTGAGAAATAAGCAAAATAAGCGCGGATCCGGACATTTCCGTCAGGTCTTTATTCCAGCAATAATAATACACTGTCCCATGTGTGCCTAAATGTGTTGGCGATCTTCAGTGTGATCGTTTTTCAGCTGAGATTTCATGATTTCACAAAGTTCACTTTAAACTGTACCAGATCTAGATCCACGATGATATAGTAATTTACTTTGGTTTTACAGACTTCTCATGAAATCAGTGTTTTACTGCAACTACTTTCATTTTATAGCTTTAAGAAAATATTATAGAGGAAACCATGCCCAAAATAGTCTTGATAAGGAAGCAATGGCACATTCTTTAACTCAATGGCCCGTATTCTGAAGTCGGGTTTAACTTAAACTCAGGTTTAAAGTTGTGGTTTAAGTATGGGAAGCCAAAAGTATCAAAATTGTTATTAAGTTGTATGTTTCTTATGTTTACTGTGCTCTTTCCTGATTCATCGATGGTGAGGACAATCATCTATTTATACTTCAGACAATTATGAACGATTTGAGAGCCAAATGAGCTGAAGTATGATATCTCTCCTGTTAGTGATTTATGTAACAATTGGCTATCCATACTTTAACCGTAACTTTAAACCTGAGTTTAAGTTAAACCTGCTATCAGAATACGGGCCATTGAGTGCTTCGTGCACGCTACGTATCCTACTATAACATGCCACACTCGCGCTTGCACGCCTACTATTGATTGCTTTTTGCTTGCATTGTTTCCTACCCTCGCCTGCTTCGTGCATGACTGCGCACATTCGGATTTACAATCATTGTTACGCCGTTTTGCATTGTATTGCGCATCGAGTGCACGCCGTAATTAGCACTATTGTGTGCAGTGCGAACTCTGCTTTCTGACAGATCAACTTACTCACGCGGTTTACATTCGACTTTTTCGAGTATTTCTACATTTTTTACAAGATATGGCCCCTCCTCCGAGAGGGAAGAGACCTAGGTTTTTTTTATCCTGATGAGGTTCGTGAGATGGTTATTACACTTGATACAACTCATATTTTAGTGCAGTGGCGTACCGTGGGTCACGGCATTGGGGGGGCACCAGCAAAAAATTTGAGTCACCTAGTGAGCGCGCTTCGCGCGCTCAGTTGCTAGGTATGCTGACCTAATAGAGACATTTTAAGGACAGTGTCATTAAACGGATATGTATGTCACTGATCACATAATGCGAGCGCGAGGCGCGAGCTTAAAATTTTTGATATTCAGACCTAAAAAAGGGACATTATAAGCAAATTTTTGTAATCATGATGTGTACCTGTCTCGCTAAACAAACAATGCGAGCGCGAAGCGCGAGCTGAAATTTTTGTATATATTGACCCCAAACGGACATTTTAAGGACTATATTTTAGGAATCTATTAAGAGTATACATATCTCACCATAGTAATCTAATGCGAGTGCCAAGCGCTTGCTGATTTTGTTAGAATTATATGCATCCAAACACATAAAACACGTGTAGTCATTGTAATCATGATTAACATGCGCATCTCACTAATCAAATATTGCGAGTCTGAAGCGCGAGCTGAAAATTTAGGAAATTCAGACCTGAATACATGGAATAGGGACATTTTAAGGCTTGTTTGTAGGAATTCACGAAGACCATACGAATTTTCATTAACCAAATGAAGCGAGCGCGAAGCGCGAGCTAAAATTTTTGTATATATTGACCCCAAACATGCATATTTTAATGACTATTTTTTAAAAGAATCCATTAAGAGTACACATATCTCACCATAGTCATCTAATGCGAGTGCCAAGCGCATGCTGATTTTGTTAGAATTACACCTAAAGACATACTTTTTGTAGTCATTGTAGTCATGATTATCATACGCATCTCAATAGTCAAATATTGCGAGCGCGAAGCGCGAGGAGAAAAATTTGGAAATTCACACCTGAAGAGGGGCATTCTATAAGGCTTGTTTGTAGGAATTCAAGTAGACCATGCGTATTTCACTAACCAAATGATGCGAGCGCACGCTGTAATTTTTGATATGCAGATCAGAAAAAGGGACATTTTAAGGACTGATTTTAGGAATTCATGAAAAGCAGACATATTTCACTAATCCACTAATGCGAACGAAAGCACGGACGGGAAATGTTTTATATTAAGACCTTAAAATGATATTTTACTACATAAAACAATAATAATTCGAAGTGCGAGGAAATATATTTGGTGTATATTGACTTGAAAACGGGAGGTTTTAGTACAACAGGATTATATATCTCGTTAAACAGACAATGCGAGCATCAGGAACAATGAAGACATAGGCCCTGAGCAAATTATGTTTCATAAAGTTATGATTTTTTTTATTTTAATGTAATATAACATAACATAATTATAATATAATATAACATAATTAACAATAAGTTCTTCCTTCCCACTACGTTTCTCTCACTTTCTCCCTCTTTTTCTCTTTCTCCCCGTTTTTTTTTTTTTTTTTTTTTTGCCAGCCGATTGGGGGGGCACGTGCCCCCCCATGCCCCCCCGTAGTTACGCCACTGTTTTAGCGGTAAAGATAATAACCAATCCATATAATGAGGACACCATTATAAGAAGTATGAAATTTCCTACAACTTTACTACACAATATTTTGTGGATAAACTAATCACTAGAGAGTTACAAGCAATTGTAATCATGACTATTGAAAGGAGTGAATACGACTCGCGATCCCAAAATCAATGTGGCACAGGGGGGTTTTGTGGCTGGCACAGAGGATTAGCATCGGATTAGCACTGTGGCGTTGGGTTTAGTAGTGTGTATGGTATGTTAAGAGTTAACAATAACAATCAGGAAATATACGTGATGGTGAAATTTCAATGAAGTGAAGTTTACCTTTGATAAGAGTTGCTTGGTCGTCACTGGTGAGAGTCTGGAACCCAGGAAGTTGCTTGGCAAAGTTTATCATATGCCTCAGAAGCAGCACGACAATCTCCATAATCTGTGGGACAATCACAGAGCCTTTCTTACCCCCTGCAAGCGTTGACCTTTGATCATCACCTGGACATGACCCCGCAGCAGACGTGCCAGGTTGATCTTTGGACGGGATATCCTTGGAGGTTTCTTGGACCGATGGCTTAGATGATGATACATCAAGGTCCGCTTCAGGTTCAGTCTCATGAGGTGGCTTGTTGTGAATTATGCATCCGCACTCGCATTTCTTCAAGGCAGGAGAGGTCGAAGGAGATGGCAGAGTCTCGGCCGTTTTAACAGCTCCTGGAGACACGGCTCCCTGCTTTGAGGATGATGAAGTCGATGAGAGATCACAGGATGGTGCTTGGGGGATAGTTCTTGGTGGCAAGGTCGAGGAACTGCTGGTGGTCTCTCCAGGTTCACATTCTGGAGATGTCTTCTTCTTGGGGACTTTTTCTGAGGCCAGAGGAGTCTCTGGGTAAGTTGGTCCCTTGTTATGCAGGGGTGAGGTACCCGGTGAAGCAGTATCCTTTGGAAGTTGACAGCTGGATTTTTCAGGTCCTTCACGGGATGTTGAAGAAGAACTGTCAGGGAAGGCTGGCTCTGGAATCACCTTTGGCCAATGTACGGAATACATGTAAGAAAGAACAAAAAAAAGGAACACATTAAACATTCAATCTGTAAAGATGTACATGTTGTATGATACATACATGTAGAAGGCGTGGGTTCAATTCCTAGCCATGGCATGTTTTCCTTATTAGCAAGAAATTTACCTACGTTGTGCTACACTCAAACCCAACAGAGGTGAATGGGTACACGGTAGGAAGAGGCTCCTTGAATTATCGGTTACACTTCGTAATTCCGAAGGTTCGTAATTCCGAAGGTTCTTTATTCCGAAGGTTCGTAATTCCGAAACACGTAAATTGCCTATACCTCGATGTTCGTTAATCCGAAAACGTAAAAGGGTTCGTTAATCCGAACATTTGTGGCGTTATTCCGAAGGTTCGATAATCCGAAAACGAAATAAGGTTCGATGTTCCGAAGGTTCGTTAATCCGAAAACGAAATAAGGTTCGTTGTTCCGAAGGTTCGTTCATCCGAAAACGAAATTACGTTCGTTAATCATTTCGTTTTCGGACTAACGAACCTTCGGAATAACGAAGCTTCGGAATTACGAATGTATGCGGAATTATCAGGGGTCCAATATGGATAGCCATGCAAAAGCTTTATAATTATTCATGATTTTACTATCAACTGAGCTAATAAACTGAACTTGTAATGGTATAGATTTTTGTCACCGTGTGTTATCCATAGCCAAAAGGACAACTCTTTACAGTTCTTTCGGTGATTTGGGTAAGATATTTGCATAAAAAATAATGTGGTTGTAGGTAGATTATATTGGAAAATATATGTACATGTAATCAAAGTGAGTTTGCGTAGGAATTGTAATTTTAGATTGAAATCTCATTTCCCCACGAAGTAGATTGAAAAAAAATCTTGGCAAGTGCGCATCTGGATATTAGAAAGATCCGGATAAGGGCGGGCCGGATAAGAGAGGTCGGACTGTACTTACATTGGGAGGTGGTTGGGGCAACGCTTCCTTTGCCGATCGGTAAGCCATGGCTATCAGGCGCGCTATCTCCCAATGCTGGCTCGACAGTTCTGGAAGAAGATCGCTTGCCTTGCCAGGAGAGGATTCCTCGGGTGTCGCAGGAGGCGTCTCGCTGTTTTCCGTCTTCACTTTTGCTTTCTTCTTGTTTGGTTTACGAGTCGCCAGGCGGTTCTTGTCCCATAATCCTAGAGGACATTCAAGAGAAGAAAAACATACTTTATAACATTTGTTCATCACCGTGAACTCTCAAATTGACTATACATCTATGCTAGTTGTGGGAACAATCTAAAAATCAGTTCAAACAGATTCCAATAAAATGACCACGCATACATGTGTTTGTGTGCCGAATGATTCTGGCACAAAATGTGTGGTTGTTGAGAAATAGATAAGGTACAAACAGCACATCATTTAAATAACACACTGTCCAACAGGCATACATGTGTTTATCTGTGGTGGTGAATTTAAGTGTGCGCATACTTTAACATACATGTATGCGTACAGTGTATGTATGTAGCTTAGATTTCATGAGTGGAGTTTATGTACTAAAATGGACTAAATCGAACCAATGATATGGTAGTATTGTTTGTTCAAAGCATTATTCAAGCAGATAAGAACCACTAGCGCCATCTCAAGTCCTCTACTTCTCATACCTGGCCAGTTTCCTGACCCATACTTCTCGTGTAGTCTAGTAATATAGACCCACTTGAATGATAACAGGCTAATTAACTACTCAATACATTTATAGTTATGTTACCAAATAGTTATGTTACCAAGTAGCAAAACAATTACTTTAAATTTCCTCTCAAAACATTTTAGTTTCTCTATAGAAATACAATTAGAGGTCAATTTATTCTCTGTAGTATTAATAGTGGATATCTGAAAACTTTACTTTTAAGACTATGTACTTATAACACACAGTCAATGAGAGACCACACACAGTTCACTCCCCCTTTAAATGTGGAAAAGCATGGGAATTACAGTTCAATGGTTTTCAAATATTCAAGAGTATGTTCAGATATTTGTTTTTATAAAGGCATGAAAAAGCAAAGCACAAATTGCCATTGGTGGACTATACAAGGTGAAAAAATGTCAATGTTTCAGATCACAGAGGAAAAGCTCCAAAGATCTACATGCATGTATGCAGCCCCAGGGGGGGGGGGGGGTACTCGAATTATAACATACCTATGTTCAGTGTGCTCATACTGTAACGTATGTGCATGTACATATATACAGCTTAGATTTCATGAGTGGAGTTTATGTATTGAAATGGGGGGTACTCGAATTATAACATGATACCTATGTGCCGCGCCAAAGTCAAAAATGGGGGATGTGGAACTGAAAATTGGTCTTTATACCAAGGTTTTTTACCTGACTGCTATTAAGAAAGCATGAATGCCTGTGAGCAAGCAATCAGGGGACCAACGGCTTCCCGCTTGGGAATCGAACCCGGGTCACCGGAATCCGAAACGTCCGCTCTACCAACTGAGCTATTGTCTTAAAACAGGGGTCTCCAGAACAGCTCTTGGTTCTACAGGTATGATTGCTAAAAATGCAATGCTCCGCATCTGACTACATAGAAACAGGTGTCTCCGGAACTCACTAGATCGTAGGCGTAATTGGTAGCGGCTATGGGAAAAACATGCACGTGTCTTGCTGGATTCATAGACTAGCGCTAGCTATTTTGGGGCATGGAGAACTTCGGGGACCTGGCGCTATGGCTCTGCGCTGATCGAGCTCGCCACTCCAACCGGCTGAGTAGTTCATAATAATTGGTGTGCATTGGAACAAGAAATCACAAATTTGAGGGTCTCCGGAATGGAGAAATATAGCAATTTCTATGGCTTTCTGAATTGATAATGGTCTGGAATGGAATATTAGCCTGGAAATGGGGGTCTCAACCGCGGCACATACGTATCACACATTTATACTGAGTACCCCCCCGACATTCAAGGCAATAATAATACACTGTCCCACGTGCGCTTATTTGTGTTGGTGATCTTCAGTGTGAACATTTTTCAGCGTAGATTTCAAGATTTCACAAAGTTCAGTTTATGTATTAAACTGTGCCAGATCTAGATCCTCAATGATATAGTCCAGGATAGAAGAGCCATAACCTTGTTTTTTTATATATACAATATTTTTTGGTGGTTTCTTGTCAATTCCAGGGTGCTGATTCCGAATCTGAATGATGCCACTCGTGTAACCTTGAGCATTTTCCGCAAATTGGCAAAATCCAATATGGCTGCCAAAATATGCAAATTACCCATGAAAATCCTAAAATAGTCCACACATTGGCTATGAAATGCATGAAATTGTGTGGCAGGAGTGAAATAGTCTCTGAAAAAATAACTTTTGACAAAATATTTATTTTCCTGATATTCAAAATGGCCACCAAAGGCCATTGTATACTCTATTATGTACAATATGAATAGGGGAAACTAATTTTCACAAAAATTAGCGCTAAACCGCAAAAATCGCGATGTATGAACGAAGTAATATATGCAAATCATCATTACTAACGAGATATATCATTTATAGTATCATACATGGGAACATTTCTGTATTTTGATATCTAAAATAGCCGCCACTGGCCCAAACAGTATTGCGTACAATGGCAATGGGGGCCAAAAAATTCACATGAGTGATCACTAAAATGCATATTTAATATGCATTTTAGTGATCACTCTTGTGAATTTTAATAATTTATTAAGATTAAACGAGTGGAATACTGACTAAAAACATAATTGTTAACGAAATATATTATTAATATGCCATGTATGTGATGAATGTTTTATTTTGATATTCAAAATGGCTGCCAAAGGCCCTAAAAGTATTATGCACAATGAGAAAGAGGAGCAAAGAAATCACAAGAGAGAGCACTTAAATGCATATATATGTGATAAATTAATGGGATACTGTCTAAAAACATATTTTCTAACGAAATATATCATTCAGGTTTCAAGTCTGTGTTAAATACTGTATTTTGACTTTCAAAATGGCCGCCATAGACATTAACAGTATTATGTACAATGCAAAGTGGGAAACCAATATTTACAGGAGTGAACACCATAAATGCACGTAATAGTGATCAATGAGTAAAATATTGTCTGAAAGCATGATTTCTATTAAGATATATCATTTATTCTGCCAGTTAGGTGATAAATACTGTTATTGGGAAGTCAAAATGGCCGCTACAGGCCCTTATGGTATTATGCACAATGTGAATGGGAACAAATTATTTCAACAGAATTTGGCTTTGCTTGGCCAAATGGTAATGTATGAGTGAAATATTGTCTGAAAACATGATTTATAACAAAATATATCATATCTTATGCAATTTAGGTGATAAAACTGTATTTCAACATTCAAAATGGCTGCCATACATTTGCCCATTTTGTGAACATTGTTTATCTCCACTCAAATTGTATATTTTACGATAAGGGCCTATGGTGGCCATTTTAAAAAATGCAGCATTTATCAACTTAATTACACATGATATGATATATCTCGGTAGAAACCATGGTTTTAGACAATATTTCACCCTTTCACAATTCACAATTCACAATTATATGCAATATTTAGAGTCAAGCAAAGCCAAATACTGTCAAAGTTATATGTCCCATGTTACAACGTACACAATACTTTTAGGACCTATGGCAGCCATTTTGGATTTCAAAGTACAGCATTTATTACCTCCACGACCAATATGTGATGTATTTAGTTAGAAATCATGTTTAAGACAATATTTTTACTCGTATATCACAGTTATATGCATTTTATGATTCTCACTCTTGTGAAAATTAGTTTGTCCATTCGCCTTTTACATGATAAATATAGGGCCTATGGCTGGTGGCAATTTTGAATGTCAAAATACTGCATTTATCACATAAATGGCATATTAATGGCAATGATGGCAATGATGTTTTTAGTCAGCATTCCACTCGTTTTATCTTAATAATATGCATTTAAGTGCTCACTCTTGTCATTTTTTTGGCCCCGGCTATTGCCATTGTACATACTCTTTGGGCCAGTGGCGGCTATTTTAGATATCAAAATACAGCAATATCCCCATATATGACATAATAAATGATATATCTCGTTAGTAATGATGATTCGCATATATTACTTCTTTCATACATCGCGATTTTTTGCGGTTTAGTGCTAATTTTTGTGAAAATTAGTTTTCCCTATTCATATTGTACATAATAGAGTATACAATGGCCTTTGGCGGCCATTTTGAATATCAGGAAAATAAATATTTTGTCAAAAATTATTTTTCAGAGAGTATTCACTCCTGCCACACGATTTCATGCATTTCATAGCCAATGTGCAAACAATTTTAGGATTTTCATGGGTAATTTACATATTTTGGCGGCCATATTGGATTTTGCCAATTTGCGGAAAATGCTCAAGGTTACACGAGTGGCATCATCCAGATTCGTAATCAGCACCCTCGAATTGACAAGAAACCATTAAAAAAATATTGTATATATAAAAAAACAAGGTTTGGTCAAGTTTCTATGGGGCCTATCCTGGACTAATATACTGACAATTAAGCCTGGTTTACAGACTTTCTCATGAAATCAGTGTTTACTGCAACTACTGGCATTTCTCATTAAACTTTGCTCACATGACATTGAGGAGAAAATTTAAATATTTCATATTTCATATAATAAAATACAAAAGAAGTAGTGAGTGGGTGATGTCATCGGTCCCCTCATCTGCATACTGACCAGGATGTGCATATAACTATTTGGCGAAATTTAGCAAAACTTTTAAAATGTCATAACTTTCTTATTTGAGATCCGATTTTGATGAAATTTTCTGTGTTATTCTTGTTTGATTTTTCTCTTTCTATTCAAATCATCTTATTGTTTAATAGGGTAGACTTGTTCTTTAAGCCATTTTTGGTAGAGCGATTTATAATCACTCGCCTCAGCGATTGCTCAAGAGTGTCGGTCAATGATCAAACTGTTAGGGTCAAACTTGAAAGCCTCATTCTCTGTCAAGGTATTATAAAAAACACAGTTATTTCAAGCAATAACACACTTGCAAGAATGAAATACAAAAGTACAATGAGATAAATATTGCATCTATAGATCTATATCTGATTGTTTGTCTCCATTGTTTGGTTGTGGGTTGCAACTTAGTGTACGTTCCTCCATCCATTTTGTAATCGGACAAGAGAGTTCCCCTGGCTTGTACAGTATGTATGTCAAAGAATAGCATTTTGTAGTGCTCCCCAACTGCTCCCCTTAAAGGTTTTAGGAGAGTATTTTATTGCTCCCTTCATAATTATAAAACTGAGTCCCTGATGTACTACTTGGAATAGTAGTTCCATGCTCCCACCCTATCTTCCACCATTAAAGGTAAATTCCAGTTCTGGTAAAGATCTCAAAATGACTTTTTACAGAATCTAATATAATGACCACCCAAGTGTCTGTTTGTATGAATAAAAAATATGTGCCAAAGGATTCTGGAAGAAATTGTGTAATTGCTGAGATATAAGCAAAATAAGCGCGGATTCGGTCACTTCCGTCGGGTCTTTATTCTAGCAATAATAATACACTGTCCCACGTGTGCCTATCTGTGTTGGCGATCTTCAGTGTGAACATTTTTCAGCGTAGATTTCAAGATTTCACAAGGTTCAGTTTATGTAACTGTACCAGATCTAGATCCTCGATGATATACTGACAACTATTTAAAAAAAAGCCTGGTTTTACAGACTTTCTCATGAAATCAGTGTTTACTGCAACTACTGGCATTTCTCTTTAAAACCACAGATTGCCTGTCCATACATCCCAGCACACATATTGAATACGCATGTCTGTCTGCAAGCCATGCCATAAGGCATTCAGGTGTTAGAGAGGGCATGACCTCCACAAGCACATGATCTGAACAAGACACTGTCTTTTTTTTTCCGGTGGATACTATTTACAAACTTATCGCCTAAATCTGCAACATTGGATAACCTTTAAAGATAAATACCAGTTGTGGTAACAATCTCGAAATGAGTTTGAACAGAATCCAATTACAATACCACCAAAGTGTCATATAAAAAATGTGCCAAATAGCTCTGGAAGAAAATACATAATTGCTGAGAAATGGGCAAAATAAGCACGGAACTCCATCAAATGTCGGATATTTATTTTTCGAAGCAATCTTAGTACACTGTCCCACATATGCTGTTTAATAGTTAGTCCTTTGCCAGGACTGTTCTGCTTTTCAGTTGATCAATAACACAATCCTCGACCTCTACGCCCGAAATGAAAACAGCCCCACGATTTGCTACCCTCATCAATGAACTGGAATACAAATTGCATTTGCATATCAATGAGTCAGAAAGAAGAGGATAGAGGGTATTTGTATTCCAGTTCATCGTGACTTAGCCGTGAACCAGAATGGCCTGGTGGTTGAGTCGCTGCCCGGCAAGCAGTAGATGACAGGTTCGAATCCCACTGGTTCCAATTTTTTCTGACTTATGATTTTCATTAAAGATCGAGCATGCAATCTTAAGCACATAGGAGTAATGCCGAAAATTTGTTTACAAACAATTGAAATAAAAATCAAGGAAAATGGGAAAAAGCATCAATATACAAATAGCGAATAGGCATGAGTGCGATGGTGCGAGATTTCGCATGAGATGAAAGAAAGATGCTCTATTCAACGAGGCGGTAGCCGAGTTGAATAGAGCGTCTCTTTCTTTCACCGAATGCGAAATCTCGCACCATTGCACGAATAAGAATATTCGCTATATTTGTGTTGTACAACGCCTCGGAATTTAGTGAAAATATGAAGAAAAAAAAACAAGTTTATCCCTGTAGTAATCTATGAAAAGGGAGCAAAAATACTGGTAGCGAAAAGCAAAATCCCACAAGCGCACATGACCTTGGGCAGCATTGCGCATTTAGCCAGCAGGCTTATACGCGTATTGCACCTTCATTTTTACTGAGCGCAATGAATTAAATCGTATTGTACAACGCCTACTTAGCTTGTTGTACGCGAGCAAATAGGAGGCTGAATGTCAAACATTCGTACCGTTGCACAAAAGACGTACCATCCAAAATGTACCGTCCAAAATGTACCGTTGCACGGCTTTAGGAGGTGACGTCACAATACGATTTAATTCATTGCGCTCAGTAAAATGAACAATACGCGTATAAGCCTGCTGGCTAAATGCGCAAGGTTGCCCAAGGTCATGTGCGCTTGTGGAATTTTGCTTTCTGCTTTCGGTATTTTTGCTCCCTTTTCATAGATTACTATAGGGATAAACTCTTTGTTTTTTGATATTTTCGGTAAATTCCGAGGCGTTGTACAACACAAATAGCGAATATTCTTATTCGTGCAATGGTGCGAGATTTCGCATGAGGTGAAAGAAAGATGCTTTATTCAACGAGGCGTTATCGCACTCATGCCTATTCGCTATTTGTATATTGTGACGTCACCTCCTAAAGCCGTGCAACGGTACATTTTGGATGGTACGTCTTTTGTGCAACGGTACAAATGTTTGACATTCAGCCTCCCATTTGCTCGCGTACGATAAGCTAAGTAGGCATTGTACAATATGAATTGTCTGTGAAAATCAACAAAAAAAGGAAGCATGTTGCCAGATGAAATTCAGTCTCAATTACAAGACAATTCATGAATTACTCCCCCTTTTTAAAAACCCCAAGTAGAAGTATATATATATGTACAGTGTCTCTACTCTGTTTAATCAGATATGTTCTTTTGCACTTCCTATTTATTCTGGAATGGTAGCAAATGTTAGCAATGATTAGAAAGAGAACAATAAACACTACTCCTTTAAGGGCTCCCCTTGAAGACTACACACGTACATAATGAATGAATAATGAACAAACGAATGAACAAACAGTGATTGATGAATGGAGGAATGGATGGATGGATGGATGAATGAATATAAAATGGATGGATGGATGACTGACTGAATGAAAGAATGGATGGATGGATTGATGGATGGATGGATGGATGAATGAATATAAAATGGATGGATGGATGATTGACTGAATGAAAGAATGGATGGATGGATTGATGGATGGATGAATGGATGAATGAAAATGAAAGACAATTCATGAATTACTCCCCACTTTCCCAAGTAGAGAAGGTCTGTACATACAGGTGTATATTTTCTATTTGATCAGATCTTTCTGCATTTTCTCTTCATGGTGGCAAATTTTAGAAATGATAATTAAGGGAAAACAAAAAAAAAAAGATTATTTAATGATACTACAGGTTAATTTGCCTACAGATCTGATGGGAGCATAGAAGGCAAAATACTGTAGATAATAAGCTTATAATTTCTTGCATCTTAATTTTTTTTATTTGTGATGTCATGTATACATGCACATGTACATGTATAATTTATGTGAGCGGCTTCCCCATATAATTATTGTGCATTATGAAAACAAATCAAGGCCGGATTACCCGAGGACAAGGCCGGAAGGGTTGAGGCCAGACCAAGGTTTTTTAAAGTACGAGCATGCGCACGCGCATTGCAAAGTCGAGTCTCTATCACGTCATTGTCAGTGCAGCATACATGTAGTGCAGCTGTGCTGAATGAATTGGCTTTGACATCAAGAACAAAATAAAAATAGGAGTGGGCTATACATGGGTCAAAAATACTTTTTTGTCATTTCAATATGGCATGTTCAGTTTTTTTTATTCCTTGAAATGTATCTCAACATGAAATAACAATACTTTTTGTCACGGGTCCGAGAAAAAAGTGTGTCAGGCCAAAATCCAAAATGGCAGCCAAAACCCCCCAAAATCACAGTTTTGGCCACAACTTCTTTATTTGGTGGTCTTTTTCTCTAGTTTTGGTGTCTATTCATATGTTTTTGGGAAAAGGCAATTTGTTTTTCCTATAATTAATACTTTTTAACCATTATTTGTAATTTACCGATTTTTAGAGCCATTTTTCAGCCAAAAAGTAGGTTTCATGGTCTGGCTATTGCCAGAATAATATTTTAGAGAAACTGACAACATTCAGCATTTGCACATTCTATAAAGATTTTCCTGGCCTGAGGATTGCGTCCGAGGCCGAGGATTGACCTCCGTCCTCGACGGCAAGGCCAATTTTGTGGCCTCGAGGCAGAGGCCGTCCTCGAGACCCACAACACTGTTCAATATATCAACACACAAATTATTTCACAACTGAAAAATATGGTCATCATGAAACATTAAAAAATTGAAATATATATACATGTATTTTTAGAAGTATCAGGCTTCGAGAAAGTATAGTGGGAATTATTTATCCAAGGTTGGACTGGCTATTATTATTTTTACTGAGAAAAACAGTTACATTGCCAGTCCAACGGATGATTAACAATTCCCAGTATGCTTTCGAAGGAAACGCCTGATATATTTGATCTTATATCCCTCTTAACTTGTAGACCTCATCCTTGCTGATGTGTAACCAATCTAGACCAATTTTGACGTTGCGGGCCTAGTCCTAAGCCTGTCGAGCTACATGTAATGCTAACCTGTTCCTGTGTAGGCTGCGCGTGGCTTCTATCCGACTGCAGTTTAAGGTCCGCTGCGCCGTTGCAGTTGCACTCAAGTCAAGATGTAAATTGTAAATGCGCAGCCTACACGGTCCGATTTGAGCGCAGTGTGTGGGGTGGTGCTAAACCCAGTGGCCCGTATTCTGATAGCAGGTTTAACTTAAACCCAGGTTTAATGTTGTGGTTTAAGTATGGATAGCCAATTGTTACATAAATCACTAACGGTAGAGATATCATATTTCAGCTCATTTGGCTCTCAAATCATTCATAATTGTCTAGGAATTATAAATAGAAGATTGTCTTCACCATCGACGAATCAGGAGAAAGCACAGTAAACATGAGAAACATACAACTTAATACAAATTTTGATACTCTTGGCTTCCCAAAAGTTAAACCACAACTTTAAACCTGAGTTTAAGTTAAACCTGCTATCAGAATACGGGCCAATGAAAGTAAAGCATGAGGCAAAACCGTCGTTGGAGAAGGCAAACCCCTGTTACGAACCATGGAAAATCTAAATCACCCCAGGCCAGTTATTTATCTAAACATGTGTTTCGTGACCTCAATGGGTCCGCAAAAGAACTAAACCGCAATTACATACGCAGCGCGCCGAATCAGATCAGTCATTTTTATTTCTCTTTGTAGTTTCCTTATTTCGGGGCCGATTTTCTTTGTTCGAAACTGAAAACAGAATAACATTGGATTTCAAAATACAATATGCCTTTGAAAACTTGATTGAATATCAAATTCAATATTTTAATTCCGAAAGGCCTACTACAGGCAGAGCTGCTCTTACGTAATATCAGCTGTTGTTTATGGTCTTACCCTAGGCTTGCCTGATATTGGATTATCGGCGATACAGGGTTTTACGTTCCTGTTTCCTCTTACTTTTCCTTCTTTACGTTTTATTTTTGTTCATTCAAATGTTTTTCTTCTTTCCTTCTTCGTCTCCTATCTTTCTTTCTTTTTTCTTCCTTCCTTCCTTCCTTCCTTCGGCTTCTATCTTTTTAAAATTCTATCTCTTTCTTCCTTCTTTTTCTTTCTTTATTGCATACGCAGCGTTCAATCAAATTCTGCGGCCCACCAGCGCATGCAATCATTTTTATTCTCTTTAACAGTTTCCTTTTTTCTGGGCCGAAATTTTCTTCGTTCGAAATTGAAAACAAATTAACATTGAATTTTAAAATACAAAATGCCTTTGAAATTTTGATTAAATACCAAATACAACAATTCAATTCCGAAAGGCCTACTACAGGCAGAGCTGCTCTTACGTAATATCACAGCTGTTGTTTAAGGTCTAAGCCTCGGGCTTGCGCCTGCGGAGGAGAAATATTACATAAGAGGGATTATCGGGCGATTCAGGGTTGATAGCACTTGGTTCTTCCAATGAGGATTTTGTTACCCCGGTATCGGGATATACGACCGTAGCAAACCATGGGCTGGTGCGGCGAATCTGCAACGAGGGTTTGACGTAATGGGTAAAGCCGACATCCGTGATCACGTCCGTGACATAACAATTAAGATATCGTTGTACTTGTTTAGGGGGTCAATTCAGGGAATACTTGTCAAGGGTACCATTTTGTTTCCAATACTTTGTAAGGGTAGGGTTTCACACGCAAATACTTGTTAAGGGGTGCATTTTCAGAACATGGAAAATACTTGTTTAGGGTGCATTTCGAACCCCATGGTCACGCATGATATCCCCTCGTCAATGCAAGTGCCCCCCCCCCCCCCCCCCCGGGCAGATAATATACATGTACATGTTTGTTTGGAGCAGCTGCTCGTATACAGTATATATGAGGTCACATATTTTCTTGTAACTTTCTTAATCTTTAATGGATTTTCCTGGAACATTCACCAATATTTTTCATTATTATTTTTTTCTTACATTTTTTCAACAAACTCTCCTTCAAGTTAAATTTCCCCTTGAAAAAAAAAAATCACTTACTGTCTGGCTGCATCCCGACTGAAATACACTTCTGCATTCGACAAGCAGCACAATGTCTCCGGGTATACATATCCATTTCACATCCACCATCGTTCATCATCTCGCATTTTAGGGTGTCCCGATGTCGGGCATTTCTCCGAAAGAACGTCTTGCAGCCCTCGCAGGTCAAGGCCCGGTAGTGCATGCCGTTGGCTTTATCCCCGCAAACCATGCAGGTGAGATCGGGGCTGTCCGCGCTGGCCGAGTCGGGGACCGACATGATTAGGGCTAATAGAATCTGCGAAGTGAATCAATAAAACGTGTGAAAACTGTTGAATCTCTTCACTTACATGCATTGATTGAACAATACTCAATAGAAACCAATCAACATACTGTATAATAATGTCTACTGTTAATATTGTAGCTACATGTACTATTACAAAGAAGAAGTAGTAGAAGATGAAGAAGAAGAAGGAGGAGGAGGAAGAAGGAGGAGGAGGAAGAAGGAGGAAGAGGAGGAGGAGAATAAGGAGAAGAAGAAGAAGTAAGACGAATAAGAAAGAAGGAGGAGGAAGAAGAAGAAAGTTCAGCAGAAGAAGAAAGAAGAGGAAGAAGAAGAAGGAAGAAAGAGGAAGAAGAAAGAAGAAGAAGGAGGAGGAGGGGGAGAAGAAGAATAAGAAAGAAGGAGGAGGAAGAAGAAGTAGAAGCAGAAGAAGAAAGAAGAAGAGGAAGAAGAAGAAAGAAGAATAAGAAAGAAGAAGCAGAAGAAGAGGAAAGAAGAAGAAAAAGAAGGAGGAGGAAGAAGAAGAAAGAAAGAAGAAATTTAAGAAGAAGAGCAACTTGCAGTTTGGGTGGGATTCCTGGTTAATCATACATATACATGTACCACAGCAGGAAAGAAGGGATCATTCTGTTCAAAACCCTATAAATCACAATGCAAATCTGCAACTATATGGGTAGAGATAGTCTTCTGCACCCTCCTTGACGCATTCGTTGTCATGGTAACAGATGCTACATAACCACTGACAATTAAGATGAATTAGAAGACTGTGCATTTGCCTTCAAAATGTTGAGTGAATTGTAGCATTTATATTGTACAGTGTATTCTACAAATCATGTTATCTGCCGTATAGTAATTGAATACAGGTACAGTGTGTACATGTACTTATGTATAGATTTACCTTGTGCAGTATTATAATACGTACTGCACAAGAAGGTAATTAAGAAAGTAGTTGCAGCAAACAATTATTTCATGAGAAAGTTAAATCAGGGTTAATTGTCACCATCTAATCATATCTACATCTGTGAAATCATGAAATCTTGGCTCAAAACTGATAATTCTGATTATCACTAACACAGAAAAGCATATGTGGGACAGTGTATTAATATTGCTTGGAAAAATACCCGACATAATGGAATTCCATGCTGATTTTGCTAATTTCTCAGCAATTTTCTTCCAGAAGCATTTGGCACATTATTTTCTTTGATTCCGTTCTCATTACGCTTTAATACCAGAAACCGGTTCAGGAAACCAGTTCGGAAGATCGCTTTGCTAGCGCTCCCATTCGATCACACGAAAGTAGTTTTCAAAATCACTTCACATAAAGCGATCTTGTTGCTTTGGGAACGCTCTCACCACAACTGGTACTTACTGTACATGTACGTACATGTATCTTTGACTCCTATAAAATAATTCACGACTTAGCCTGAGCTACAGGGCCTTTTCACATGTGAATCTTGAAGCATCATGGTAATGATGGTTGCAATTCGTCTTTAGAATCATCGGACCTTTCGCACGCTCACTTGTAAACTGTGATCTGAATTTTAATTCCCGAGCAAAGGCAGCATGTGTCCTTGGGGACTTGTCAATCCAAGCACTGCATCGCGAATACAAACTATGATGAGTGCGTGACAATTGTATTTTCTACGGATTGAGTACTTAAAAGATCACGTAAGCTCCATCCCCCAAAAGATGTTTTGGAGGACAAGCCTTTCACACGCAAAATTGGTACCATAATTTGAGTGGAACTTAACTGGAATTCGTCTCCGGAGTAGAATTTGAATTCGTGATTGTGATTAGGGTTCGCGATTCTAATCATGTTCTTGTTTGGTTTCACAATTTCACAATTTAATGATTTTTTTACCATGTGAAATGGCAGGTAGTTTACATGTAGTTTAGTTTAAAACTCAACCACCCTCCTGGGGTATACATGTATGAGTTTAAATGGAAATGGAACAGTGATGAATACAGAAATATCTACAACAGGCACCGTGCCTGGGTTTAAATGTGCAGTGTTTCCACTTTGAAGGAAATTTCCCGAATTCCGGGAAATCCCGATCATTTTGAGGTATTTTTCAGGAAATTAAATTAGAAAATTAATATTAATCTACAATTAAATGTAGCATTTTTCACTATGAATTCATGTAATATTTGAAGAACTGTTTGCCTCATTACGTAATTTTTATGCTCGCACTCTGCGCTCTCATTTAGTAATTTTGTTGCTACGGTATTTAAAACAAGAGTGCCACTAAGGCGAGCACATAAATATGCCTGCCTGTAACTCGGACAATGGAGTTATTGGTCAAGCAAGAAAAGTGGAAGGTGGCGACTTCACCTTTGACCATCTGACCTCAAAATCAAAAAGTATTCCTGGGATCTATCCTAGTATCATACGCACCAAATTATATGAGCCTAGAGGTTATTAAAGTTAAACTGAAGTTATCGTGCTTACAAGGAGTGCAGAAGGGTAAGATGAAAATATTGTCAGTGTCACCTTGACCTTCAACCTTTTGACCTCAAAATCAATAGGCTTCCTGGGATCCATGCTAGTACACACAAAATTATAAGCTATTCTGAAGTTATCACGTTTACAAGGACTGCAGAAGGGTAAGATGAAAACATGTCACTGTGACCTTGACCTTTGACCTTTTGACCTCAAAATCAATTGGCTTCCTGGGATCCATGCTAGTATCACACACACACACTTATATGAGCCTAGATTAAATTAAACTTAAGTTATCGTGTTTACAAGGACTGCAGAAGGGTATTAAGCTGAAAACCTGTTACTGTGACCTTGACCTTTTGACATCAAAATCAATAGACTTCCTGGGATCCATGCTTGTATTATACACACCAAATTAAATGAGCCTAGGTTAAGTTATTAACTGAAGTTATCACGTTTACAAGGACTGCAGAAGGGTATTATGAAAACATGTCACTGTGACCTTGACCTTTGACCTTTTGACCTCAAAATCAATAGGCTTCCTGGGATCCATGCTAGTATCACACACACACACTTATATGAGCCTAGATTAAATTAAACTTAAGTTATCCTGTTTACAAGGACTGCAGAAGGGTATTAAGCTGAAAACCTGTCACTCTGACCTTGACCTTTTGACCTCAAAATCGATAGACTTCCTGGGATCCATGCTAGTATTATACACACCAAATTATATGAGCCTAGATTAAGTTAAACTGAAGTTATCGCGTTTACAAGGACTGCAGAAGGGTATTCTGAAAACATGTCAGTGTGACCTTGACCTTTAACCTTTTGACCTCGAAATCAGTATGCTTCCTGGGATCAAAGCTAGTATCATACATGTACGCACTAAATTTTATGAGCTTAGGTTAAGTTAAAATGAAGTTATCGCGTTTACAAGGACATCTTAATAACGGACGGACGGACACCGAGCGTGATACCATAATACTTCCCGCAGGACGGGCGTATAAAAAGGTGCATTAAAAAAAAAATGTTACATTCCCTGATTTCGGTCACTTAATCTGGTGTTAGCGTATACCGGTAAGTGAAGAAACAACAGTTCTTTGGGGAGCAATCATTGCATATTTTGTGCTCGCTACTCCACACACTGTGTGTAAAATATCTACTCTGCGGTTTAAAGTTTCAGGCAAGACATGTATCACCCCTCTGACAGCGTTCCTGTTGCAATAAGACCACTTTTGATGTGGATTTGAAACCACTTTTGGGTGCTCACCGGGGAACGCTCGCAAAGCATTCTCAAACTGGGTTGGGGTCAAAATGCAGCTTTAGAAGAAAAAAATCCATCTACATATCTGTTTTTAATCATAAAACAAGAGACTGTTATAGCTCCATCTTAGCAGACGTTTTATTTATAGACAGTCCACAACTGGGCGTTGTGGCGTGCGCCTGTAATCCAAGCTGTGGAAAGGTTACAAATTGATGCAGAGGTTCGAGCCCTGGTCACGTCTTTCGGATGGTGACGTTAACGGTCGGTCCCACACGTAAATAATCATATCTGATTGATACACGTCTGACAAAACTCAAATACACACACACACACATACTACACAAGGTTAAGTCTGGGTTACCCGAGTATATTACCCCTTTCCCTCAAGACAGACTTTCTATCCAGTTGTCTTGTCTACTAGTATAGATTACATACATGTAGTTAAAATTTACCCAAATTTGTACTGCTCTGAATGTTGTAAAATCCAAACATTGCTTCAACATTATTCAACTAAATTCATGGTGGGCATGATTTGTTACATAAATGCAAGTACTGTAGCATTCATTTTTTTTTATTCAGGAACAACAAAAACATGGTTTAAATACCCTAAATTTTCTCTGACAAAGCACATTGAAAATTTAATTGGGTCGTGGATCCCTTGTTCGACAGAATGTACAGCTGTAATATGTAAGGCTTCGTTCATTTGGAACAGCTATACATCTGTTCCTCATTAGAATGAAACCCAGATGAAATATCTTTTTTAATTGAAAGAGAGGATAGCGTGTGCAATGTAATAATATAAAAGGAGATGGATTCTGGACTCCATGCGGTCAAGATTTATGTCTTCACCATTGCCAGATCACAATGTCAAGTACAGTATCATCCCGGGGGGGCCACTTCCATTCATGAGTGGATACCATGCGCGACCATGGGGTCTCGAAAAGCACCCTAAACACGTAATTTCCATATTCTGAAAATGCGCCCCTTAACAAGTATTGGCGTGTGAAACCCTACCCTTAACAAGTATTGGTAACAAAACAATACTCTTGGCCAATGTTCCCTGAAATGAACCCCTAAACAAGTACAGGAATGTTTTATTGTTACGGGTCCTTCGGTCGTCGGCTTTACCTTATTTGGTTTAGTACGACCCCACCTTCTACACCTCGCGCAAATCGGACTCTAAACACGAAGTGTTGGGGCAATAAGGACATCCTTTATAAAACATTTTAATTTTGTTTTATCATCCCCGCGAATTCGACCCTAAACACGTATTTTTCCTAGCGAAATAGATAGCCTTTTTTCATTATTTTGGTGTTTTTGACACCCTTATCACGTTACGTACGTAACGTGCCCTATCGCGAAAAAGACATCCTTTTTACGTGTTTTTTGGGTCGCGCATGGTATCCACTCGTCAATGTAAGTGGCCCCCCCGGGAGTATCATACAGATTTTGAAATAATGACTTCCATGACCTTTGACCTTCCAATTGATCAGCCCATCCTCTGTAGGCGGTGCTGCACCAGCCCAAATTTGCCCAATCTCGAGATTCTAGCCCGATCAGCCTTCTATTGGATTAATCTCTAGATTTAAGAAACCCCGTCTCCACCATCGCAAGAGCGATTCTTGCTCGAGCATCGATGCATTATGGTCTGAAGCCATGAATAAATAATCCCTCGGGCATTTTCACTGTAACTGACATTACACAGCACAATGTTTTCACACCTTTCATTGTGTGTATCTCTAAAACAACAAATGATGGGAGTTTGCTTTTGATAGAGTTAATAAAGTGAACCTTGCTGTATACTCTGATACTAAGTTTTCTTATGTAACATTATTTTTTTACGCATCAGCAAGCAAAAATGTGTCGGTAACTGACATTACGCAAAAGGACATGCAATTTCAGGGTGTTCATTAAAATTGAAATATCTCATGTCCCTGAGTAGATAGAGTAATAATTTGAATATGTAAATATACCTCCGTTACTAGGTTAAGATGTGTCAAAATATTAAACAATTTGTTTTTGTCTTTTGGGGGCTATGATAATTTTTCCACAACCATGCTGGTAACTGACATTACGGTAACTGACATTACACTTAATTTGCCATAGAGATAACACATGGAAGTCAAATGTGTGGAATCATTGCATTGTATCTTCTGTGCAGGGCTTCACATGAAAGTGAGCTTGATGTGGAAGTATACCCGAGTATCTAGGAACATTTCAATGAAAAAACTTTTTCTTTTTCTTAATTCCTTTCTTTGATTTTAACATTTTTATAATTACTTGTCGGTAACTGACAATACACATTAACATTTACCAGTGCTATATAATTTTCAAAGGCATAATTTTCTTGGTACTTACTGTATACATGTATGTAAGGCTTTTTAAAATCATAAAAGTTTCATAATACTTCACATTTTTAATTATCAAAAGATAAGAAATGTATGTTTTACTTACTCAGGGGGGGGGTCATAGCTGCTACATGTTTTCCTATAGTAATTTAATATTGCATTGACTGTACACATGGATTTTTCTGACTATACACCCATAATATATTCATCAGTTTTATATTGACTTTTTAAACCTTTTCCTTCTCCAACCTCCCCCTCCCCTCAAAAAAAGGCAAAATGAATAAGGGTCTCCTCCCCTAGGCTACACGTACCCCTCCCCCGAATCTCATGCAGCCATGTAGTTTTATTGATTTCTATTCTGGTCAGTGCAAGCAATGCTTGTTCATATCTGTCGGATTTCAATTCTCTTCATAATTTGTTTAATCATTTTCTTTGCTAATTTCTTTTTTAAGCTGTCAACAAAAAATAAACTCCAGCTTCTAAACTGAAACTGAACTATTTGTAAATTAGAAAAAAAAAACAGTTTTAGTAGATGCAACATTGATCAGAACTGTCAAATTTCACTTTTCATCTATACTTGTAAACCAAAAAAAAATTGCATCACACATCCACACTACTAACAGGTATAAAAACCAGGAATTTACTTTTAGCGAGGCAATGCTCAAAAGAATCCTAGAAACTAAAAAAGGGACCCTGGAAATCCCCTTCATCACAATGTTAAGCTTAAAAAATGTTGCAGATTTAGGCAATAGGTTGGGAAAAGTACCCCCTACCCCCCCCCCCCCGAAAACCAAACAAAAAATTGTCTGATACAAACAATTAGGTACTTGATAAGTTCATGTACAAAACAATTTCATAGTAATTTTTTTTGCACGATGGGAATGCAACTTCCTTCATAATTTCAGAAAGTATTCCTTGTGAACTATACCTTTTAAAAGTCAATAGCAAGCTCCTTCTGGTGTGACTTTTAAAGTGAAAGACTTAAATAACAAGTATACAATATTTCTTCACCATAAAATTGACCACATATTTGCATTTCAATATTGGTATTAAACCAACGTTTTATCATGGTAACTGACATTACATCTCGGTAACTGACATTACATTTTCCACTTGGTAACTGACATTACATATATTTAATGGTACCCTATGGCTTCATTGTTCATTGGTAATCTTTAATTTTGGTGTAGAAGGGAGGGGTGTTACCTAGAGAGGAAATCTACCAAGTTTCATATAATATATCCTCTTTTCCAGGAAATGAGAAAAAAAAGTTCATGTTTTCAGTAACTGACATTACATATCACATACTTCATCAATGTTTTTTTATCAGATGAATGAATTACTGGTGTTTCTTTCTGTGGGATTTTAAAAAGTGTTATAATAGCAAGCTAAATCACAGGCGAATACATCATGATCAAACCTGTTCTTTAAAAATCTGTCAAAACAAAATATGTATCAATATACTTTTTTCAACACTAATTTGTATCCATACTTTGGCAGCCATTTTGAAATAAAAAATGGCTGCCAGAGTCTGAAAAAAATTTTGTCTCAGAAACTTCAGGTCTTGTTTTATTAAAAAACAAAGCATTTGACATGAATATCAATTTGATTTTTTTGCCTCTGTGTCCAACTGTGGTGAAAATGCCCCCGAGTGCGTCTGCACCTGAGAATAAGCGGGATAATTCGTAAAATAGCGCATTATTTTGCAAATAGTCCCACGTTGACTTGGGATTGCAACCTCGAGATTAATCCTGCGAACTAGCGCGATAATTGCGTCTCCATTATAAGAAATCTCGAGATTGTTCAGATCAGGGTAATTTGCCGGATCAGAAATAGCGTGTTAATAACAGCCCTTGTATAAAGCCAAATTCAAAGTTGCTCCCTCAAACAGTTCAGATACGAACAAAAACTGGACAGACGGACAAACTGAAAACATCATGCAGCATACCATCTACATGTCACCGGGGGGGAAGGGCGCTCAAATGATTTTTTGATAGAGTTGTGCCTCACGAAACTCTGAAATAGGGGTCTAAGGAACTGACTAAAAGGGTGAAGTAAGGGGTCTTGGGAACTAAATATATACCGCACTGTGTGAAAAACAGGGTCTACGGAACGGGATCACGGCACTGTAGCTATAGCGCTGTGCATGCGCTAGCCATGCAAGGAGCGGCTACTAGTTATATGTAGGGAGTTGCAAAGCCGTTTGTGCATCCTCTCGTATTCGGTGCTCACTCTTGACAATTTTGGCAGGGGGTGGGGAACTGGGATGCCTCGTAACGTGGGTCTTGCGAGCGGGACTGAGCAGCTTCTGAACTGAACTTTTGTCATTCGGAGTATCTAGAAAACTGAAAAGTAGGTCTGAAAAAAGGGGGTCATCAAAGCGGCACGTCCCGATACCACCAATAAATGTGAGTGCCCCCTACCCCCCCCCCCCCCACGGCTACATCATAGGAATACATGTTCAATGGGCAAATGTCACAAAAACACTAAAACTGGTTGGGTGTTTTTGTCTGTGTGTGTTTTATCGGGGGGGGGGGGGTAGAGGGGTAGAGGGGACTTTGAACACACCAAATCATTCTTTCTTTTACCGTTTCCTTGGGCTGCATTTAAACACCTGCACTGACTTTTAAATAATTTCTTCATTAGTCGAGTAGACAGTGCAGTATAATTTTCTAAAAAGCTCTGTAGATCGAACTCACCTAAATCATGTGTGTTGGCCTATAGTACGAAATCCACTGTGTTCCGAGTTCAGTTGCCCTTTAAAATAATAAGATCACCAACAAACTGCATCTAGACCCACCATGTGCATTTCACTTGATTCTCAGTCAAAGCCTTCAAGTTCACACACATGTGCACGTATATATCTGCATTGACGATGCCTCGCAGTTTTTCTTCTCAACAAGTACAAATGTATAAGGTCTAAACATCCCTGGTACGTTGCTTCGGCGCTTCAGTTCAGTGCCTGCTCTCCACTATATTCTCATTGACCTGTGTCCACAGCTGCAAATAAAGGTCTACCTCTGTGTTGTCTGAAAGGGAAAGGAGAGAATGAAAATATATTGTTGTTCAGTTTATCAGGCTGAATGGTAGAAATGAACACTTACAAACTCATACCCTTTTCTGTATTGCATTTATATTGGGAGCTACGTACATGTAGCACTGGTAAGACAATTAAAGACCCCTTTCTCATCTACCTGTAGTTTCTGTAAACTCATAGGCCCGTATTCTGTAGTCCGGTTTAACTTAGTTTAACTCTGCCAATATTATGGTTGTATGTTGTATGTTTCTTATGTAAAACTGTGCTCTTTCCTGACTCATCGATGGTGAAGACAATCATCTATTTATACTTCCTAGACAATTCTGAATAATTTGAGAGCCAAATGAGCGGAAATACTATATCTCTACTGTTGGTGATTTATGTAACAATTGGCTATCCATACTTAAACCACAACTTTAAACCAGATTTTAAGTTAAACCCGACTTCAGAATACCGGCCATAGTGGAACCAGGGCCCAGTCTTACAAAGAGTTACGATTGATCCGATCAACCTCAATTCTATGGATATCCACCATTGTCATTCTATTTTCTACAGGAAATTTGAACAATGTCCTTTTAAACAAAGAGAAGGGCATTGAATTTTCAAGAAAACAATGAATGCATGAATACACATCATAGTTAGACAAAATATTTTGAACTTGTTAACATGCATAAAATAGATGTTGACGTTTCTGGCTTTCCATAGTTGTGATTGATTGGATCAATCGCAAGTCTTTAAAAACTGGGCACAGTTAAGCGATCTTGGAAGTGGTACTCCAAACCAGTTTTGAAAATCACTTCGGGATGCGGTTTTCAAGACCACTTTGCCTTGTTAAACTGGTTTAAGTGTAGGTGAGGACACAACCGGTCTCCAGGAAATGATTTTTGCCCGGTTGGGTGCGCTATCCATTTGTACATTAAATGTATCCTGTACATGGTTGGTAGGATACTCATTATTATCCCTACGCTGTAGTTTCAAATTTCTTGCAAAATATGTGACCCCACTGAAAGCATTCCCATAGCAACAAGACCACTTTGCATGAAGAATTGGTCACTCTTCTAAGAAACTAGCCCTCAGTTTAGTGAAGGGATGGTCCAGGCAGAAAATATTTATATCTAAATAAATAGAGTAATATTCACAAGCAAAATGTTGAAGAAAAATAATTCTAAATCGGATAACGAATAACAAAGTATATAAATATTTTGTGAAAACAGTTATATGCACATTGTCATGAATATCATTAGGTGGGCTGATGTCACATCCCCACTTTCTTCTTCCGTATGTTATTACATGAAATCATAAATGTTTGATTTTTTTTTCATACATGTGTAAATGATGTGTCTCCATAAGTTGCGGCAATAAATAAATGCACTAATCAGTTGTCAATCCAATTGTTTTCTTTCTTGGTAGAAAATTTTGAATAAACCTAATTTCATATAATAAAATACAAGAGCAAGTGGGGATATGACATCATCAGTCCACCTAATGAATATTCATGACGACATGCCTAGACTGTTTCAACGGAATAATGCAAATCTTTAAAATTCAATAACTTCATTATTTGAGTAGAAGAGTTGTCTCACGATGTATCAAACGTGAGACAACTGTTTAAATCTCTTCTACTCAATGAACCTCTTCCTCATCACTTCATTATTTGTTATCTGATTTTGATCAAATTTTCCTCATTTCGCTCTGTGAATTTTACTCTTTTTATTGAGATATATTTCAGCCCAGAGCATCCCTTTAAATATAAAGCCTTTGGCAGGTTTTTTGTGTTTTTAAAAGCTGCAAAACATGAACCCCCATTTTCTTCAAGTTTACACCTCTCTAATATAGATTTTGCTACATGAACAACCATGCAAATTTGGTGAGAATGACATGGGTTTTGAAAAAAGTACAGCATTTACTGTACATGTACTTCTTAAATTGAGAAATTTCACATTTTTTAGACATGTTTTGTCATCTTTCACACCATTATTCAAAATTTACAATGCTGCTAGCTACTCTTTACAAAGAGAGCAAACGAATAGCAATATGAGTGGATTTGCCAACTTAAGTATACGATTCTGAACTACACTGCAAAGTTTGATGAAATTAACATCGACTTTGACTGAGTAATAGAGGTTTAACTCAACACAAAATTATTTTCATTGCACATTCCTTGGGACCATTTAAAAGTGTGAACTTCAAAGCTTGATAACAAACAATATTGCAAGCTCACAAACCCATATCAATTTATGTACATTGTACATGTAGGTACTGAAGTAACTGAAAAATTTTGTGAAAATGAAATGGATTTCATTTTAACTGTTTTAATGTCCTCAAACGAACCTGCAATATCCATTCTATAGGCCTATCGACCTTCAGAGGTATATTTTTGCTGGTACATGTACATGTAGATTATACGGCACCAAGCTTTTTATTAACTCAGCGTGGACCAGGAGCCACATTTGAAGGCAAGTGGCTCTTAGGAGGTGGTTTCAGACCGCCTTGTAGTTCGTCAGTTCCAGGTATTCTCTGATCGGGAAATTTACCCCGATCAGAAAGTACCAGGTATTTTGGTAATGTGAAAGCAAACTATGCGTAATTTCCCCGAAAGAAAATACCCGCTTAATAGTAGGTACTTGGCGAAATTACGAGAACTTTCGCAGGGATTTTTCCAAGGTCGCAGGTATTTTGGCAATGTGAAAGCAAATTACGGGAACTTTTAGCCCAGCGTGTCGTTGGGCGCGGGCGCCGTGGGTGGCTGCTGGGCTAGTGGTAAGTTGAATCTCGCGCCTTGCCTGCTTATTAGACCATACTGCGCATGCTCCTAACTTCAGGAATTTATCCCGAAGGGTATGTTTCGGGGCGGTGTGAATGCATGAATAATTCATGGGTATTTTTTAGCCTAAAAATGTTCTTGTAATTTAACGGGGATTCTTGTGATCGAGGCAGTTTGAAACCGCCTATTTTTTTATTTTTTTAATTCAGTCAGTTCGGACGCTTTTAGACTGTCAACTGTGCATCAAAACTAAGAACTGTTTTAAGATGAAGAAGGAGAAGAAGAAGGAGAAGTAGGAGGAGAAGGAGAATGTTTTATATGTTTTTTCAATTTCAAAGATGACTACTGGTGTACCTTGTAATTGTTTTTTAATTTTGTCTATCATGACCAAAATAAAGAAAATAGAGATAGAAAAGGAAAGGAGGAAAATAGAACAAAAGAAAGGGAGAGAGAAAGAAAGTGATAATGAAAAAAAAAAAGGAAAAAACGGTAGAAAGAAAGAGAAAGAGAAGGAATCAAAATGAGAGTATAAAAAAGAAAGGATGGATGGAAGAAGGGATGAGAGGGGGAAATAAATGAGAATCAAGGAAATAAAAAAGGAAGATGAATGAAAGTGAATGGGAAAGAGTCTTAAGCAAAAATAAAGAAGAAAAAAATAAATGAAGATCAGGCAAAGAAAGAAACAAAAAAGGAAAGGAGGGAAGGAAATCCCGCAAGTAAAGCATGAAAATTAAATGAAAGAAAGAAAAAAAATTGAAAAAATAAAAGGAGGGGAAAGGAAAAGAAATATTAAAAGGAAGGATGGAAGGAGAAAAGGGGGAAAGAAATAATGGAAAGAAGAATTAGGGGATGAGAAAGAATGGATGAAGGAAGGAGAAACAGACAAGGAAGAAAATTGAATGAATTGGGAAAGAAGATGAAAAGAAGGAAAGTAAAATGGAAAGAATAAAAGTGAAAGAAAGAATCAAGGAAAATTAGGAAAGAAAACATTAAAGAATTACAGGGATCCAACAGGGTAAAGAAAAAAAGAGAAAATTGAAAGGATGAAGAAAGGAAGTTAGAAAGAAAGAGAGAAAAGAAAGATAGAAAAGGATTGATGGAAGAATTGATTGAAAGAAAGGAAGATGGAAGGAAAAAAAGAAAAAGGAAATTAAAAACAAAAATAATGTTTCATTTTGGCTCAAGCTGATACCTAGATCTAGTTTTGTATGAAACCAACTTAATCAGCACACAGCCCTACCCCCACACACAAATGAATATATGAGACTGTAATGTACTCCCCAATGTGTTTAAGGGTGCGTTTATCCGCCACTTTTTTACCCTAGAATCATGATTTGAATCATGATTCAAATCATGATTCTGCAGAATCACGATTGCGTTTAGTCGAAATTGAATATAATCATGATTAGAATCACAAACATGAAACACGAAAAAAGGGGCGTTTGGAAAGACGTTTCTGCAGAATCACGTACGAAAATGTTCGAATAAACGATATCGTGATTACAATCATGATTATATGACCTCACTGTTGTGTCGGGCTACTTTCGGTTTGACTCTTGCCAAGCTCAAGGCGCTCTATATGCTCATTGTATGTACATGACTATGTACTGTGAATTCATTTCTTGTCATGTTCAAGTTCTGTGTTGGTCATCGCATCGTCCACTACTTTTCATTTTTTGGTCATGTCTTCAACTTCAAGTTCTAGTAAATGAATTAACTGGACAGACAATGATCTCAGTTGTTGTTGAGTATACAGTGTCAATATCAAATTGGATCTACGCTGAAATTCACTTCCGAACACCATTTTGGATAAACTAACAAGATGAATAGAAGCATATGGACCCTTTATGATAGAAGTAAACAAAATGAGGTATAGACTGAATTCTGATGGAAGCAAAAGAATTTTCGAGAGCCGAAACACGTGCGAAAAACTTCCTCTGTCAAACTGCGCACTAGTGATGCGCACTGGATTGGCCCGAATCTGAGGAGAAACAGCATTGGAATGAAGGTCGTCTAAACGCTGATTCTGTGATATTGTGATTCATGTTTGTGTTTTGAATCATGATTCAAATCATGATTCTAATCATGATTCTGGCTTGAGGTCGCATAAACGCAGCCTAAGTGTGTGTTGATGCAGACGTCACTTCAAACCTGATCGTTTGGGGCCAAGAAAGGAGTGATAATTTCTTTTTTGATTACTCACAAATGACAGAGTTACACCATTTTTTAAGGAAATATGGACATAGAGCATTTCATTGGTGTACATAATGTGAAATTTTACAGTTCTTTGGGAGAAGTTTAACAGAACCAAACTAATTGTTCTTGGGGTGTGCATGTTCTAAGCTAGCTAGTTGCGCGGTCGCGATATATGTGGCAGGCTGAGCTGGGCTGTGTCGATTTTTGTGTGTGCCTGTGTGTATATGAAGGAAAATAGCGGAAAAAATATGCTACAACTATCGTCCAATACGGCGGGGTCAACTGGGCATTTTTGCCGTAGTGTACCGGGTGCCAATTTGTGATTTTTTCTGGCGCCCGGGCATAACCCTTCGAACCAGGCCAAATTGCGTCAGGCGCCCGGTTAATAAAAAGCTTGTACAGAACCTGCAATATCCAATCTATATCAACCTTCAGAGGTTCATATTTTAGCTTATATACAGTTCCTCCTCCAATTTTTTTTTTCAAAGATTGAAGAGCTTTAGTTCTCAGGCTGCAATTATACACCTATGATTTGAAGAGAAATTTAGACAAACACACTCTGGAAATTGCATTAATGTTACGCAAGGATTATTAAATGAGTTGTGATGTAAATTTTTGCCTCGGTTCTTCTACATGTATGTATCCACCTTCAGACTCTGAGGTTCATATTTTTTGCTAGTAGATTACAGTTCCTCCTAGAATTAGTTTATGTTTTCCAAGATTAAAAGAGTTGTGGTTCTCAGGCTGCAAACATGATTTGAAGAGAGTTGAAAGACAAACACACACTGGAAATTGCATTAAAGTTGGATCGAAAACACAGTAACGAGTTATGACGTAAAATGTTGCCTTAGTTCTGAAAAACACTGAAAAAGTGTACAGTAAAAACAGGGAGTTGGAAATAGCCACCTCCCCTGGTAAAAACATGCAGAAAGAGTATCGGTTTGAGGTTTATTTGTGCAGATTCCGCTTTGTAAAAAGGCAATGGAAGTACAAGGAGGTCACTTGATGCCAGAGTTCAGCAGTGATGAAATAAAACGGCAGAGAATAGACTGGGAACTTATTATATTAAATGCCATAATGCCCGGGTGAGTGTCATAGTCTGAAGAAAAGATACAACTTCAGTTCTTGTTCTTTATTCATGTATATATTGATTTTTAAATGCTTGAATAAAATGAATTGAATTGAAATTTCAAAAAAATATTGAAAAGACTTAATATGTGATGATACAGTTCATTTCTTAAATTTAATGGAAAAATATTCCAAAATGAAAGTGCTGAGGCAGAACCTGTTCATCATGTTCATGGCAGGCCTATTAAAGCAGATACTAACCAATAGCGCCATCTCGAGTCCTCAACTTTTCATATCTAGCCAGTTTCTTGACCCATAATGCTAGTGTAGTCTAGTACCCACTTGAATGATAACATGTTTATAATTAACTACTCAATACATTACAATAAACCAAGTAGCAAAACAATTACTTTTCCTCTAAACACATTTAATTCTCTATACAAATACAATAATACTAAGTTCAATTCATTCTCTGTAGTATTAGTAGATATTTGAAAACATATATAAATTATAAAGACTACTCTGTAACACACAGTCAATGAGAGACCACACACAGTTCATCTAAGTGTTTTGTTGGTCTTCACAACAGTTGCTGCTGTGATCGTAGGCTACATTCGGCCTGGATGTATTTGCAATCAATATTTCCATGCAACGTCCAGGAATCATTTAAAATATAGGGCAAGATAAAAAAAAAATTAAGCAGACTTTAATAATCTAGTTATTATTGTCCCATGTACACAAAAGTGTGCTGTGTTCCAGGACTTCCAGTGCACAGCTTCGAAACAGAGTTTAGGCTATTTTTTATAAATTTCTGTAATCGTAAACAGAACTATCAGTGTTTATATCCTACATAGAGTAAATCCTGTATAGTGATTGGTTCAAGTAGCATCATGTGACCGAATATATTTCAACTATGATGTTGCGTGACGTCAGGCCTCAATATATTTTTGGATATACCAATATTCTGACGTCATTATTTCACAAAACTGGATATCTCGGCGCACCGGCTTGCGCGCTCTCTCTCCCGGGCAAGTCCAGCGCGATGCGTCAGCGCAGACACTAATCTGCGTTCCACTGAGCGCGGTGGCTCGGAGAAAAGTAGGTAATTCAACGCAAGTAACAGGACTTTGCATGCTCAGCGCATAGATTTTGGTTATTCAAATTATAAAAAGTAGGATATAAAACAAATATATCAGGCGTTTCATTCGAAAGCATAGTGGGAATTATTAATCCTCGGTTGGACTGGCAAAACTACTATATTTCCCTCGGGGCCTCGCCCCTCGGGGAAAAATAGTAATTGCCAGACCAACCTCGGATAAATAATTCCACTATACTTTCTCAAAGCCTGATATATTTGTTTACTATTATCCGATTAAATCACTTGAAATTATAGAACCCCATACAAAAATAATAATATTTGTGATTTGTAATGTGCCAAATCCACTCGGCAGGGTGCCCAAGGCGCAGTGAAAGAAAGAAAGAGAAAAGTACAAATATAATAGTAATACATTCAGGAACAATTAAGAGTAGGAAGCATTGAATAGACGAGTCTTACGGTAACGGTTAAATGTGTCAATGGAAGTGCATTCACGGAGTACCAGGGGAAGATCATTCCAGAGAACAGGGCCAAGGTGAGCAAAAGCCCAAATCCCTCATGTCTTCACAGATTTGGGAATAACTAGGGAACCATAGTTGGATGAACGTAGGGACCTGACAGGAGTGTACTTGTTGATTAGATTAATATTGTACTGTGGAGCAGAGCCGTTAACTGCATGGAATACAAGGAGAAGGATTTTGAAGATGATGCGATCGTTGCCCTTTAACCAATGAAGAGATTTCAGAATGGGTGTGATATGAACATGTTTCTTTGATAGGGTGACCAAACGTGCTGCAGCGTTCTGGAGCTTTTGGAGTTTAGACAACTGGGTGTTGGGTAAATTGTAAAGCAAGGCATTCCCGAAATCAAGTCGTGAAGAAATCAGTGCATGAACTAATTTTTCAGTAGCAGATTTTGACAAATATTTTCTGACGAACCCAATATTACGGAGCTGATACCTGACAGATCTACAGATGTTGGTTATTTGATTTGACATAGACAATCCACAATCTAACATGACCCCTAGGTTACGACACGTTAATGGTACATCCCGAAAAAGAGACAGATGAAAACTTGACCTTACTAAGTTGAGCTCTTGAACCAAAAGAAAAGGAACTGTTTTGGAGGGATTCAATTTCAATGAATGACTATCCAGCCAGGAGTGAATGTCAGCTAAACAATTCTCAATAAGAAGGGTGATTGCATTTATTGTTTCAGCGTGGTTTGGTTTGAAGGAGAGATAGAGTTGGATGTCATCATCATGATAATTGATATTATGGCATCGTACGGTATAAAGTCCCAAACTAATCAAGTAAATCAAAAATGAAGTGGGCCCGCCCACAGAACCCTGCGGTACACCGTGAGAAAGAGGCATACTACTAGATTTGCAGTCATTAATACAGACAATCTGCATGTGACAGGAAAGATAAGACTGAAACCATTCATATGCCTGACCCCTAACACCAAATGAACTGAGTGTATTAAAGTAGAAAAGTATGATTGGCGGTATCGAAAGCGGAAGACAAGTCGAGGAAGAACATGGCTGAACAATGTACACATTATAGTCATTTTGATCTCCATTTCATGTGACAGATTGTCTTTGAAAGGCATAAACGAAAGACAAATTTCACGTAGGTTGCAGAGTAAATCATGCAGATCCCTCGCTTCCGCTAGCTGAGCTCGACATATTGGTTACACAAGTACTTTTGACATGCCCTAGGAGTGGTACTTCAGAAACTGAGTGGCGCATGCGCAAATCGTAACATACAGACGACTTAATTTATATTAAAAACATTTTAACGAGGCAAACACAATGCAGAATTGCTGAAATGTTGTGCATTCGATTCAAGTCGCATCACTCCTACGCACAGTATCGGTTACCATGCCACCCACCAAATTTAACAAGAGCTATTGAAAATTTAGGTTGTCTGATTGGGGAAGCTCTGTCCATATAATGGTTTGCGGATGATGACTGTGATGAACTTTTGCAATTTTAATTTTCCTTGGCACAATCAGAGATGTGAAAGACAATAATGTGGACAAGGGCACTCACAATGCCATGCACAATATCCTTAATAATCAGCTCATTTTCAATGACATTATTAATGAAAGTCAAACCCAAGACTTGGATTGCCTTTTCAAATTAAACCCTTAGAGCAAGAAAACTGGCTTTATAAGCTGAAAAATCAAAGAATGAGATCAATGAAAGTTTTAGTAGAATTGAAGAAGCAATAAAAGGTTATGAGCATATGAACGTCAAGATTTGCTATGGAGATCCTCCAATTTGCAATGCGAAAAAGATAGATGATGTCACACATGTACAACTCTCCCCTTTGCTCACTGAAAACATACCCCAAAATGTCTCTTTCTTGCTCATTTTAACAAACAACAAACAATTCATCCAAGATATGATGTGAAACCTCCGTCCACTCAAAAGACAGAATTTAGTGAAATATGTATAGTGGGCAAGTTGTTTTCTCAATATTCAAATGCGATAAAGTTTATTGATCAACTTCCCTGCAAATTCACCGATCTGTTTCTTTGGTTTTTTTAATTTCATATATGAATTCAACTGGTTTCAAGTGTTTGATTTTCCTATATTAAAGCAAGGTAACATGTCATGGCAGTTCAGCTTATAGTTCAAAGGTCAAGTCCACCCCAGGAAAATGTTGATTTGAATAAAAAGAGAAAAATCTAAACAAGCATAACACTGAGAATTTCATCAAAATCGGATGTAAAATAAATAAGGTATGGCATTTTAACGTTTCACTTATTTTTCACAAAACAGTGATACGCACAACTCAGTGTCATGCAAATGAGTCAGTCGATGATGTCCATCACTCACTTTTTTTTTTTTATTGTTTGAATTATAAATACAATATTTCATTTTTTTACAGATTTGACAATAAGGACCACGTTGGCTGAATCATATAGTATTAAACGATGCTAATTCCACATGATCAGGGAGGAATTAATCGCTGCTTCACTTGACCATGAGGAGAAAATTAGAATATTTCATATTTCATACAATAAAATACAAAAGAAATAGTGAGTGGATGACGTCATCAGACTCCTCATTTGCATACCGACCAGGATGTGCATATAACTGTTTTGTGAAATTAAGCGAAACTTTGAAATGTCATAACTTTCTTATTTTACATCCAATTTTGATGAAATTTTCAGTTTTATGCTTGTTGGATTTTTCTCTCTTTATTCAAATCAACTTTTTGTTGGGGTGGACTTGTCCTTTAAGCCACAAATTACATAGAAATCATTACACTACAATGATTTGCCTCTCTCTCACAGAACAACCATTTACATTTCATTACACATGTGATTGATAGTTTTATGGGTGACTTAAAAGTAACTCTGATTACTTTCAGCATGGACCTACTACAGGTCCATGGATATAGTCAGAGCTGCTCGATGAATGTCCATTCAGAGTAGTAGGTCCATGCTTTCAGTGTACCTGTATTTTTTAAATGTCATTTGAGAACAAGCAGAGTAATATTGATTCCTAGCAGTGCGTAAAAGGGGTATCATGTACATGTATGGGGTACATGTACATGCAAAGTTTGAATGATCAGAGCTCCCATTCTTACAGAACTCTGCATACATATACTCTAGATATTTTCTGGTGTTTTTTATTCTGATATTGCATGATTATCCATGGCACACAAGGAACTTGATGGTAGTTTTTAAATTTGTCTTCAACTAGTGGGACATTGCAATCTTGTAAATTTGCTGTGTAGGAACTTTCAAAAAAGCATTTTTAACATCTTGATCTATAATAAGGACATTTTTCCAAGTAATTGCCAAATTGCCAATGAAAAATTTCTCAACTAGCAACATTTTCTTTGAATACAACTTTCCTGTTTTTGGATTCACATATGATCTCCCCAAAGGAAAACTACAGCATAAAAGGAAAATGATCAGGGCCCGTTGCATAAAAGTTACTTTTATGAGACCGTAACTATTTGCCATGGTAATTCTTATCAACAGCCAATCAGAATCAAGGATGTTTTGCAAGAACATTAGGCCTACCCCGGTACACGGCAAAGTTACCATAACGGTAGGCCTATAACCTTTATACAACAGGGCCCAGGGCCCCGTCTTACAAAGAGTTACGATTGATCCGATCAATCACAACTATGGACGGCCGGCCAGCAACATCAACATAAATACGTAAATTTGTTCAAAATATTTTCTAGATATGATTTATACAATTTCAGTGTTGTAGTCAAGGCTCAAAATCCTCAAGGCCAAGGCCCTCTCAAGGCCAAGGCTTGAATGTTCAAGGCCAAGGCTTTGAAAAAGTAGGCCTTAAGGCGCCTTAAGGCCAAGGCCGAGCATCAAGGCACTACAACACTGGTATACATGTACATTCATGCATTCATCATTCTCTTGAAGATTCAGTGTGACTCTCTTTGCTTACTACTCAAAGGAGAAATTAGGAATGGATGGATTTCCATACAGTTGAGATTGACTGGATCAATCGTAACTCTTTGTAAGACAGTCTGCAGGGCCCTATCTTACAAAGAGTTACGATTGATCCAATCAGTCGTAACTCTATGGAAATCCATCAGTGTCATAATTTTTTCTACAGGAAATTCGCAAAATGTCCTTTGTAAACAAAGGAGAGCACACCAAATTGTCAAGAAATCAATGAATTTATGAATTCATATCTAGAATTTTTTTTTTACACTGCATTTTATATGATGACTTTGCTGGCTTTCCATAGTTGCTACTGATCACCAAAACCACTAATTGGCTATCTTTGTACCATATTTTGATATTTTGAGAAAATAAAGACTTTGAAAAATGTAAATTGGCCTTAAATTACATAAGGTCATGTGTCATGAGTTTGCCCACCAAAAAGGGTGATCCAGTGCTGTTACATATTTTGGTTAATTTTTACAATCATTCCTACATATTTTCAAAATCAAAGGAGTTGTGCCAACAAGTTTGGTATTATTTGAAGCTGAATTCATTGGCTAATAATCTAGAAAGTTTCATTGCTCCAGAATAAACAGAACTTTAGTTCTGGTGCTCCGTCTTTGAAGACAGAGCACCAGGGGTGGTGCCGGAAGCGGTGCCACCTGTACAAAGTCAATGGGGATTCTCAATATTTCATGCTATTTTGGGTAATAAAAGCATACATGTAATATTTTTGTGAAAATGTGACTTCCAACTACAAATTTGGTATAAATTAAAGCTAGAACATTCCTCTTTACTGTTAATTGATGAAAAATAAGTTTGGCAAAGGTCATTGTAACATGTATGTATGTAAAACAAAAAACAAAGGTAAAAAATATTGAAAAAGAAATATAACAAGAGGAATGCCTCTGGCGGTCTCACCTGCATCACATGATTCAATATAGCAGCAGTGCTGACTTTGAAAAACACTATTTAAATAATTATTCACAAAAAACACCATTCATATAATGATACAATACTACGTTCATTGACATTGGACCTTGATCATGTGACCTAAAACTTGTCAGTGATACTTGATTACCCTATATCCACATTTTATACACTATATCTATAAACTTTGAAAGTTATGACAAAAATCTAATAATTACCTCTAAAATGGCCTAAGTTCAATGACCTTAAATGACCTTTGACTTTGGTCATGTGACCTAAAACTCGCATGAGATGTTCAGTGATACTTGATGACTCTTATGTCCAAGTTGAATCAGATCCATAAACTTTCAAAGTTATGATGGTAATTCAACAGATACCCCCACATGGCCAAAGTTCATTGACCTTTGATGTTGGTCATGTGACCTGAAACTCGCACATGATGTTCAGTGATACTTGATTACTTTTAATATGTCCAAGTTTTATGAACTAGACCAAGAAACTTTCAAAGTTATGATGGTATTTCAACAAATTACCCCCAACTTGGCCAAAGTTCATTGACCTTACATGTACATGACCTTTGACCTTGATCATGTGACCTGAAACTCGCACAGGATGTTAAGTGATACTTGATTACTCTTATGTCCAAGTTTTATGAATCAGATCCATAAACTTTCGAAATTATGATGGTAATTCAACAGATACCCCCATTATGGCCAAAGTTCATTGACCTTTGACCTCGGTCATGTGACCTGAAATACGCAGAGGATGTTCAGTGAAGTTATGCCCAAGTTTCATGAATCAGATCAATAAACTTTCAAAGTTATGATGGTAAATTCAACAGATACCCCCAATTTGGCCAAAGTTCATTGACCCTAAATGACCTTTGACCTTGGTCATGTAACCTGAAACTCAAGCAGGATGTTCAGTAATACTTGATTAACCTTATGTCCAAGTTTCATGAACTAGGTCCACATATTTTCTAAGTTATGATGACATTTCAAAAACTTAACCTTAGGTTTAAAGATTTTGATGTTGCTTCCCCCAACGTGGTCTAAGTTCATTGACCCTAAATGACCTTTGATCTTGGTCATGTGACCTGAAACTCAGGCAGGATGTTTAGTAATAGTATACTTGATTAACCTTATGGCCAAGTTTCATGACCCAGGTCCATATACTTTCTAAGTTATGCTGTCATTTCAAAAACTTAACCTTCGGTTAAGATTTGGTGTTGACGCCGCCGCCATCGGAAAAGCGGCGCCTACAGTCTAAATTGTCTAAATTCTTTCCTTTTCACAAAAAATCTTCCATATTGACATATATTTTCTTCACAGTTGTTCTTAATTTCAATTTGGCTATTGGGTAAAAAACAGAAAATGTGATTTCTACAATTCTTTAGGATGAAGGTAATATATTTACTTAGTTTTGTTACAGATCTTGAAGGTCAAATGACACAGGTCAGAGATATTCAGACCAACAATGTATGAATAATTTTAAAATTATTACTTAGTCTAATGCTGAATTTCCTTTGAACTGTTTTATACCTTAAATCAGATAAACACAGCAGATATATACCCACCATCATGTTAGGATAATAGGCAAAAATAGCATGTGTACACAATAAATTAATTTCTTTATATACAATGTATTTTTGCAAAAGAAATTGCATATTAGTTATGGTTGATTTTTAAATAATTTCTTGACCATAAACCCAATAAAATTATACAATGTTAAGGCTTACCTTTAGAATCCAATGTAAAAACAACGGATACGATGTCCTTGTTTTACTAACCTTTTTTTTAACTTAGGTCCTTGCGATAGAAGTGGATACATGGATACGTGGATACGCGGATACGTGGATACTATTGGATACTTGGATACTAGATACTGTACGTGGATACATGGATACGCGGATACGTGGATACTATTGGATACTTGGATACGTACTGAAGTGGATACATGGATACGAGGATACAGGCAGCGGTGTTTCTTTTTTCATTTTTTTTCTTTTATACTTTTGTATAGGCTTACCTACTGAATTTTTTATTAATTAAATTCTTGCAATTTTCACAGTAAACTATAAGAGAGAAAACTGGAGTTGTGGTTTGTTAATTAAAAAATATACATGTATATACTCTTTTTTTTGTATTGTACACTAATGTTTTTGCTGGTTTTTCCTCTATAAATCTAGACATTATAATGAATATGACATGGATTTTGAATGTTTGGGAGGATAAATATGAAGCAATTCGTATAATATAGGCATAGCTCATTTTCTGTCCTTGTAATGTTTAAATACTTTCCTTTTTTATGTTTTTTTTTTCTTCTTCTTCTTTTCTCTTTTTTATTCTTCTTTTCTTGTCACTTCTTTTTTTTGTTTCCTTTTTTTCCTTTTTTTTCTTTTGTTCTTTTGTATAGGCTTACCTATTGTATTTTTTTATTAATTAAATTCTGGTGATTTTCACAGTAAACTTTAAGAGAGAAAACTAGAGTTGTGGTTTGTTAATTAAAAAAATAAATATATTCTTCCTTTTTTTCTTACGTTGTTTTGTAATTTTGTTTCTTTTTTCATTTTTTTTCTTTTGTACTTTTGTATAGGCTTACCTATTGTATTTTTTTATTTATTAAATTCTGGTGATTTTCACAGTAAACTTTAAGAGAGAAAACTTGAGTTGTGGTTTGTTAATTTAAAAAATATATATATTCTTTTTTTTTAGTATTGTACACCGATGTTTTGCTGGTTTTTCCGCTATAAATCTAGAGATTATGATGAATAAACATGGATTTTGAATGTTGGGAGGATAAATATGAAACTATTCGTGTTTTAGACGGCATTTCCAGATTTTGCTATTTTGTGGCGCATTACGTGTGGTTTTAAGTCAATTCGCAACTGTTTGGACAATGAGTTTGAAAATGAGTACATGATCCCTATATTTTCAATGTTTTATTCTCTTCCGTATAATTCCTCTACTAATCTAGAGATTTTGCTGAATATGGCGTGGATTTTGAATCTTTGGGGAAATAAATACAGAGCCATTCAGAAAATTATTTTAGACGAGATTTTTACAGACTTTTGCGATTTTTTTTGCCCATTTTGTGTGGTTTTAAGCCAACTCGCAAGTTTTTTAACACTAGCTGATACAAGGGAATCCAACCCAAATAAAAACTTGTTTTTATAAGGAAAAGAAAAATCAAACAAGTTGATAGGTGAAAGTTTGAACAATATTGGACAAACAACAAAAAAGTTATGAATTTTTAAAAGTTGTATGGTAATCACTATACCATGGAGACTTCAAATTGGCCACGGGATGTCATAGTGATGTAAGGCAAGGACTACTCTTCCATGTACTCCAATACATATTATGGCTAAAATGTCATTTTTCCCAAAAGTTTTATTTCAGATTATATTTTTGTTTCATGAGGACATAAAACAAAATACTACGTGGGTTATATTTAGATTACTGCCCCAGGGGATTGGGTACTTAGGAGAAAACCACAAATCCCTGATAATAAAGTATATGGCCTATGGGGAAGTTGTCCTTGCCCCTTGTCATAATTTACTTACCCAGTTGCCAATTTGAAATCTACATAGTATTAGTGATCTCAATTCTAAAGCAGCCATAACTTTCTTATTGCTTGTCCGATTTCTTTCAAACTTTCACCATTCTGTTTAATTTATTTTTCTCCTTCCAAACCCAACATTTTGTGGCCAAGGCTGGATTCCCCTTTAAAACGAGCACATGGACCCTTCCTTTAATTTTGTCTACTCTTTTGATATGCATTCGTCTACAATTTCACATTTTATGTGTGAAAAATGGCATGGATTTTTTGTAAAACAAAGCGCAGCACAAAATGTACTTGTATTATTTTCTGGTATATTCCATGTTTGTAACAATTGTTTTTGTCACTTTATACACCATTGTTGCCTACTGAGGGCGTGCTTGTTCCAAAACAGGATTGTTAACATTTAATTTCTTTCACTCACCTCACTTTCATTCACTTCTTCTTTTGTTCTCTCTATTTCTTTTTATTTCTTTGGTTTATGTCTATACATCATTTTTTAATTTTAAGATGTATGTGTTTTTTAATTGCCTATTTTTGTCTTTTAATTCTTGGTTTTTTGTTATTATTTTGTTTGGGGGTGGGCAAATTAGACACTATGAAAAAAAGAAAGTATCAATACAACAAAAATATAATTCAAAAGCGTGTACAATGTAATTTATTATATATCCACAATAATAATATTATCAATTATTATATCTTTTTTTTATATCTTTTTTATGCCAAGACATTCTTTTATTTGTACTGAGCATTTCTTGAGGCTGCATAATATACAAACTCAGGCTATATGTATACTTTGGAAGACTATCTGACTATACTAGATATTAAATGTTCTATGCATTACATCAGAGTTAACTTTGGAAATTGTATCTTTCAATTAAGCATTCTGTAAACAATTGGATTCACACTATGAAAATTATCATTTCATAACATGAACAAAAAGGCTAATTTTACATCTTGAAAAGTTGAATGGGGTAATGTTAATATATAAAAATCAAAAGAAATTAATGCAGTTTGGTAATGACATTTCAAAACATTTGAGCATTATGTCAATGATACGACAATTTTGTTGATAGACCTATTTCATTAATAGTTTTCATATCACATACGGTTGAGAACGACTAACTCTCCGCTATTATAGATGAAACATGTTTCTTTAAGAACAAAGAAAGCGCTGTTACCATTGACTCATTGACTCTGAGAAATTAATAACTATGCATTGACTTCCTGAGCTTATTGGGAAAAGATCAATAAAACAGTACACATAATATCAGTCAGGTAAAAAAAACACGACCACCACAGAAAAGGGTTGATTTTATTATAGAGATAAATCAGCTAAGCATTATGCTAAAAATTTATAAGGATTTCATCATTTAAACAAACATGGTATCAAAATGCTTCATTTCTCGAAGAGGAAACTTGAAAACGAAACTGATAGCATACTTTGAGTTCTTCATTGTTTACTTGAATTGAGTTACAATGGAAATAAACCAAACTGAACTGAAAAACTGAACTATATGGTTAAAACTGATCAAATAATACTGATCCTATTTATAGAACAACATATTCACATACAAGTTAACAACTCACCAACTAAGGCTTAAATGCAAGCGCGAAGCACAAGCCTAATTTTTGATATACTGACATGATAAAGGAGCATTTTGACAAATTTTGGAAAGAATTTTCAAAGAGGATAGGTATCTCACAAATCAAACAATGCGAGGGCGAGCTGAAAAATTTTGATATAACAATTTGTGTAAATCAAACAAAATATTGAAATTGATTTCAGAACTGGAAATATGAAGTGTCAATTAATCCTATTGAATGGGATTCATTACACAGGCAATTCGAGCGTGAAGCGCGAGCGAAAATTTTTATATGAAGTCTATTTTCCCATTCTTCCCCTCACCTTTTTCTTGTTTCCTTTCGGGGTCGGGCCGGCCGTTACGAGGCTGTAAATTACACATCATAGGTATAATACCTCTTTCTTACTTTTCTTTCTGTCTGCGTAAATGATTGCTTAAATCCGATGACCGAATCTGTTTAAGCGTTTAGATAAGTACAATAATTGGTTCTTTAGTGCATTATAAATAACGAGATAATATTGCAACAAGACATACAGTAGGAATGAAATTAATTGGTTTAATAAAAAGAATGTGATATAGTCCCTATGATGTGTCTCGTTGCAATCACAAACAGGAGGGAGTGAAATTAATTTGTCGAATTGTAACCATGTAAAATATGTCTCTATGCGACATCTTTTGAAATTGATTGGTCATTTTAATATTTATAACCAAAACGTCTCAGTGTGGTATATCGTTCTTATTATCTCCTTACTTACCTATTTTGTTTGTTCTCTGTTTCTCGTGTCTTATTGCATATTGATCACTGAGTTGTACATGATTGTAATTGTTTTGCCAAATATAAGCGAAACTTCAAAGTGTCATAACTTTCTTATTTTACATCCGTTTTTTGATGAAATTGGCTTGTTTCTTATTTCTCTATTGATACAAATCAATAATTTTCTGGGGTAGACATGACCTTTAAGCTTAATTATATTCGTACATGTAGTTAGCCTACTTTTATGTTTGACTGAAAAATCTACAATAATCTAAATAGTATTGTATTTTGTTGAATGAAATCAACTTAATTAAATAAAAATCAATCCTTAAAGGGATTAAGATTAATTGGTCAAATTGTAATCATATGGGCTTAGGGATGTGATATATGTCTCGTTCTAATTATAAAGAGAGTTCTCAGCAAATTTTTAACGATTCACTGATTAAAGTAGCCTTTTCCATCTCTTTCTCTCAAGAAAAATACAGATTAAAATGATGTCAATTATATGTGAAAATAAGGAAATTAGGGTGTGTGATGCTTCGTTCTAAAAGTACAGTTAGTATCATGTACTTCTTCATGTGGTTTCCATGTTCCAGAGTATCAAAAATTCCAAGTATCTACATATCCAAGTTTCATGTAGGCATATGCCCATAGCCACGTATCCAAGTATCCAATAGTATCAAATATCCACGTATCCATATATCCAAGTATCCATGAATCCAATAGTATCCACGTATCCACGTACATGTATCCGTGTATCCAAAGTATCCAAGTATCCCCGTATCCGCGTATCCCCGTATCCATGTATCCAAGTATCCATGTATCCAATAGTATCCAAGTATCCATGTATCCCCGTATCCACGTATCCATGTACATGTATCCACGTATCCAAGTATCCAATAGTATCCAAGTATCCATGTATCCACGTAGTATCCAAGTATCCATGTATCCCCGTATCTATGTATCCAAGTATCCATGTATCCATGTATCCAAGTATCCACGTATCCGCGTATCCACGTATCCGCGTATCCAATAGTATCCAAGTATCCACGTATCCACGTATCCACGTATCCGCGTATCCATGTATCCAAGTATCCAAGTATCCAAGTATCCATGTATCCAAGTATCCAAGTATCCATGTATCCATGTATCCACGTATCCACGTATCCACGTATCCGCGTATCCATGTATCCACGTATCCATGTATCCAAGTATCCATGTATGCAATAGTATCCATGTATCCCCGTATCCACGTATCCATGTATCCAAGTATCCAATAGTATCCGCGTATCCACGTATCCACGTATCCATGTATCCAAGTATCCATGTATCCAATAGTATCCACGTATCCATGTATCCAATTATCCAATAGTATCAAAGTATCCATGTATCCACGTATCCATGTATCCACGTATCCATGTATCCAAATATCCATAGTATCCAAGTATCCAATAGTATACAAATATTCAATGTTGATGAGTGCGATCGTTCCGAATATTGCATGAGTGTGCAAGTTGAAACAGTCTATTCAACGACGCGAAGCGGAGTTGAATAGGCTGTATCAACTTGCAACGAATGTAATATTCGGAACGTCGCACGAATACAACATTGAATATTTGTTTTTTTTTAAATAGGTGTACTATTTCAAGCATCGCGATTGGCCAATACGCGTCACATGACATCCAACTTTTTTGGTGCACTGCACGGCAGTGAAAAAGGTGCGCAACGAAAATTGACATTGCACGCTCAAGCAAACCAATGTGGTAGAAGTCCCGGGAGAAGTCCAACAAAACTGTACTGTAACTTTTTAAGAATTTGTTTCTGTGTTGCTATTTTATAAAACAAATAATGCACTTGCTCTGTCGTGCGTAAAAGTAAATGCAGAGAAAGCTCGGTTTCTTCAGATGGTGCACACTGGGCACTCGCCGCCAGCGGCTCGTGCACAGTGCGGCACCTATCTAAAGAAACCTTGCGTGCTCTGCATTTCCACTAACGCACTCAGCTGCATGCATTATTTGTATAATACAACACCGATAGCTTACACTTTAGACTAGATCTAGATAGGCTAGATCTATAGGTGTAGTACATGACTAACGCGCATTAGGTCTTAATTTTGCTTACAATGTTGTCTTTTGAGCGTCGAGTAGATTTACTCCAGTAATCCCAGGAGAGTCAAGTACTCAACATAGATCTATGAAGTCTAATTTGTGAATGAATTCCATAAAACCCAGAAGGAAACCCAGAAGGTACGCAGTTGTACCCTGGAAATAATTTGCTTAGCAACGTACGTACGCGCATTGTGTTCAGCTTAGCAACGTGTATGCGCAGTGCTACGTACATCGGTCAGAGATATACAAAAACGTGATTACGCGCGTATACCGCTAATTCACTTAACGTGTACGGGGCTATCAATGGGTTCAGTGTGCCCAGAGATCTTGCAGTGCTGGCTCATTTACTTAAGCGTGCTATAGTCGACTATATAGCACGAGCGTGCAATAGTCGACTATAGCACGGCTAGCATATCTTAGCGTGCTATAGCTGATTCCTCTGAATGTCATGTGACACGCTTTCATCCAATCAGCTGTCAAGGATCTACACATGTGTTGTATAATACAAAATATCAACATTATCATCATACTTAAATACCATTGCACATATGTCCTCGATCACGTGCCCCCTCTTTCAGTAGAGGCGCACGGCCAATATTGGAGACTGTCTCCAATGTGGGAGATTATCTCCAATATCAGAGACTTTTGTAAAGAATTTGGGACTTTTTGGGTATCCAATTTCAGAGACAGTCTCCGGTTTTGGAGTCCAATTTCCTTTGTTTACATTTGCTGCAAAAGGATTACCTTGGCGGCAAATAAAAATGTGATAAGCAGATTCCTCATGAAAAATTACCCCTTTTCACCGTCTACTTTAAATATTCACCATCTACTTTTGTTTTAATAAATATTTTTGTTGTCAATCACACACAAAACAAATGGGCTTCTGACCTCAGTGAGACAAAATTTTGGGTGGAAAAAATCATGCTTTTGTTGGTGTTGTTTCTTTTGTCCTTTTGCAAAGCAAGTCTCCAGTGTGGGAGATTGTCTCCCCTATTGGAGAGAGTCTCTCATATTGGCCGTTCGCCTCTACTGTCTTTGACTTTGATTCCTTCATGTATCTTCCCTTTAAAAGTCCCCTGATTATCATATCACCTGCCATTACTTCGCTCTCTCCTACTACATCAACCATATTGGATAAGTCGTTTACTCCTCCTACGGGGCCATCCCCCCATCTGCCCCCCCAAACTTTATCCGATCTCCTGCTTGACGCCGGGGCCTCTTAATTCGCTCACGAACGTAGAGGGCGACAAAACGCTATCACCATAGAGCCGGCTATCACACACCAGCAGCAGCGATTAGGAGGTAAATTGGTCTGATAATCGATTATAACATGACATTGGATTCTAAAGGTACTCCCAATGTTATAAAAGGTCTGACTCTGTACTGTAGGATGGGGAGTCGGGTGTCCGGACACTTTATATTTTTGAAGCCTTCTTTTTTTGTCTTTGGATTAGGCTACACTAAAAATATGAATTCAATAGTTGTAATCATCTTCTATTTTGTTCTCTATAATATTTCCGAACACTTTGACTCTTTGTACTAAAAATTTATGAAACTTAGCTTGTAAATTTTTCCAAATGACTTTCTATTAATTGATCGTCCGGACACACAACCTGTCCGGACACACAACAACTGGGTATACAGATAAATGATTATTTTGGTCGTAGGGAGGCTATATTAATTAGGCCCTATTATGATACAAAATATGAGGTTAAAAAAAAATATTTTTCTATTTAGTATTTAACACAATGTATTGTAAGTTTGTCTTATACTAACCCAGAGAGCTCCAGCCCGCGTAGCGGGCTGGAGCCCAGACGCGCAGTGTACAAACGGGCATTCAGGTGAGAGTACCGTGAAGTTTGGTCAATATCATTTACATAATACATAATTTAAACAGAAATTAAGCACTTACCACGATTGTATGGATGATAGTCTAACGAGTGGCAGTTTCCTGACATCGAGGCACAGACTGGAACCTCAAAAAACGATCAGTTCTGTCGCGGTGTCTCTCCCTCTTTCAAAATTCAAAACAAAATGGCCGATCGAGACCGAGGCTAGTATAGCACTAGCGCATATAGACTTTGTCAAATTCGCGCATGCGCCCTACACCCTCTCGAACGGCCATTTTGCTATGAATTTTGAAAGAAGGAGAGCCACCGCGACAGAACTGATCGTTTTTTGAGGTTCCAGTCTGTGCCTCGATGTCAGGAAACTGCCACTCGTTAGACTATCATCCATACAATCGTGGTAAGTGCTTAATTTCTGTTTAAATTATGTATTATGTAAATGATATTGACCAAACTTCACGGTACTCTCACCTGAATGCCCGTTTGTACACTGCGCGTCTGGGCTCCAGCCCGCTACGCGGGCTGGAGCTCTCTGGGTTAGTCTTATACAAGTTATAGTACCATTAACCATATCAATAATGCTATTTCTGAGTTCATATGGAACTCTTAGAGTTAGAGTCCTTACCCAGAAAATATATTGTCATAGGGCCTAGGGTGTATAGTTAAGTTAGTGAGATAGAGACTTTTGAAGTTAAAACAGCGACGCAAAACAAAAGCAAAAATCACCATACCGTATCCTATACATATTACGGTACATAAATCCGAAGGCAAAGACAGTAAAAAAGAAGGCTTTCAAAAATAATATTCGGACACCCGCGAACTGCCGAACCCCCATCCTATTCCTGAATCCTAGACCTAGTTCCTACGGCTACGTACCGTACATGACGTACGGTACGGTAGATCTAGGCTACATACCTAAGTCAGTCAGGTACGGTACCGGTACCATTTGAATCAGAAAATAGAAAGCAGTTTCCACGGCACATCCAGTGTTTCCGTACTGTAGTGTAGGATCTACATGTGTGATGCACTTAGCTTTGTCGTCCTTGCCCTTCATGTCCTTAGATGGATTCACTTACGGCCGCCGTGCCGACACTCGTACTCCCGCGCCGGCGCGCGCCCGGAACCCCCGGAACACGATCCGATCCCCAGGGCAGCCGGTTGAGCTCGGTAGGCACTTTTGATGACAAAGTACAGCGAGGGGCGATAAAATGTCCAGCTCCTACGTCACTATCCATCCGACGGTTCGCCGATGAATATTCATTAGATCGTGGTCGTGTGCATGTGTGTGTGTACAATACCGAGTGTGAACAACCAAAGAGAGTTTTCAAATGGTGTGTGTGTGTGTGTGTGTATAAAACAACGTAGGAGTTTATAGTGTAGAAAATATAAGTGTTTGATGAAGTTTTTACATAAGAGAAAATGATATAAATATATGGAGGACAATGGAAGATGAGGTGAGGCAAGTGTGCAGTGAGGTTTTTTCAGAAGAGAAGATGATACAAATATATTGTGGAGGACAATGTAAGATGAGCTGAGGCAAGTGTACAGTGAGGTTTTTTTAAAAAAAGGAGATAATACAAATATATGTGGAGGACAATGTAAGATGAGATGAGGCAAGTGTGCAGTGAGGTTTTTTCAAAAGAGGAGATAGTACAGATATATATGGAGGACAATGTAAGATGAGATGAGGCAAGTGTGTAGTGAGGTTTTTTTCAAAAGAGGAGATAGTACAGATATATATGGAGGACAATGTAAGATGAGATGAGGCAAGTGTACAGTAAGGTTTTATCAAAAGTTGTATAATGATAAAATATATGTAGAGGACAATGTAAGATGAGGTGAGGAAAGTAAGAGGAGATATATGGAGGACAATGTAAGATGAGGTGAGGCAAGTGTGCAGTGAGGTTTTTTTTCAAAAGAGGAGATAGTACAGATATATATGGAGGACAATGTAAGATGAGATGAGGCAAGTGTACAGTGAGGTTTTATCAAAAGTTGTATAATGATAAAATATATGTAGAGGACAATGTAAGATGAGGTGAGGAAAGTAAGAGGAGATATATGGAGGACAATGTAAGATGAGGTGAGGCAAGTGTGCAGTGAGGATTTTTTTTCAAAAGAGGAGATAGTACAGATATATATGGAGGACAATGTAAGATGAGATGAGGCAAGTGTACGGTGAGGTTTTATCAAAAATTGTATGATAAAATATATGTAGAGGACAATGTAAGATGAGATGAGGCAAGTGTGCAGTGAGGTTTTTTCAAAAGAGGAGATATATGGAGGACAATGTAAGATGATCGAGATGAAGCAAATGTGCAGTGAGGTTTTTTCAAAAGAGGAGATAGTACAGATATATATGGAGGACAATGTAAGATGAGATGAGGCAAGTGTGCAGTGAGGTTTTTTCAAAAGAGGAGATAGTACAGATATATATGGAGGACAATGTAAGATGAGATGAGGCAAGTGTAAGGTGAGGTTTTATCAAAAATTGTATGATGATAGAATATATGTAGAGGACAATGTAAGATGAGCTGAGGCAAGTGTGCAGTGAGGTTTTTTCAAAAGAGGAGATATATGGAGGACAATGTAAGATGAGATGAGGCAAGTGTGCAGTGAGGTTTTTCAAAAGAGGAGATATATGGAGGACAATGTAAGATGAGGTGAGGCAAGTGTGCAGTAAGGTTTTTTTCAAAAGAGGAGATAGTACAGATATATATGGAGGACAATGTAAGATGAGATGAGGCAAGTGTACAGTGAGGTTTTATCAAAAGTTGTATAATGATAAAATATATGTAGAGGACAATGTAAGATGAGGTGAGGAAAGTAAGAGGAGATATATGGAGGACAATGTAAGATGAGGTGAGGCAAGTGTGCAGTGAGGATTTTTTTTCAAAAGAGGAGATAGTACAGATATATATGGAGGACAATGTAAGATGAGATGAGGCAAGTGTACGGTGAGGTTTTATCAAAAATTGTATGATAAAATATATGTAGAGGACAATGTAAGATGAGATGAGGCAAGTGTGCAGTGAGGTTTTTTCAAAAGAGGAGATATATGGAGGACAATGTAAGATGAGATGAAGCAAATGTGCAGTGAGGTTTTTTCAAAAGAGGAGATAGTACAGATATATATGGAGGACAATGTAAGATGAGATGAGGCAAGTGTGCAGTGAGGTTTTTTTCAAAAGAGGAGATAGTACAGATATATATGGAGGACAATGTAAGATGAGATGAGGCAGGTATACAGTGAGGGTATTTTCAAAAGAGGAAATAATACAAATACATGGAGAACAATGCAAGATGAGGTGAGGCAAGTGTGCAGTGAGGTTTTTTCAAAAGAGGAGATAGTACAGATATATATGGAGGACAATGTAAGATGAGATGAGGCAAGTGTACGGTGAGGTTTCATAAAAAAAATTGTATGATAAGATATAC